>NW_026732443.1:0-203641 GCF_028476545.2 Physella acuta | reverse complement strand
ACTTCCGGGTCAACTGAAATTACTCAAACTTTGAAAGAAGGTAGAGAATTCGATCTTTTACTTATATGTGAATTTTTTGTTATCTATCTGAAATAGTACTCAAGTTATAGGCTTTTGAAAAAATTCAAAGTAGAAAAAGTACCACTTCCGGTTATCGAAAATCGCTCAAATGTTGATACGGATCTACGATTTTGATAAAATACTTATATATGAAATTTCATCAACCTAGCTGTAACGGTACTCAAGTAATCGTGTTTACACACAGACAGACAGACAGACACACAGACATACGGACAAGATTGCAAAATTATGTTTTTCCGTATCAGTGAGGTGTAAAACGTCGAGATTTTTAAAAATCTCGATTTTTTTTTGTGCGCGATTACAAGACTTTCTCTATACTTCGTATGTACGAGAAAGTAAAAATTGTGAGATGGAAAATTTTCATAATAAATGATTTACTGGATCTAGAATCTAGAAGTTAAAATAATGCAGATAGTTTAACGTAACAAATGTTATTATTTTTGTAAAATAAATTAGAGAACATAAAAGAGTTCTATACAGATCTATGGATTACTTCCTTTCATTAAAAACTCCGAACGTTATGGTAATTGGTATGTAGATCAAGATCTATCAAGTTTGATAATATACCATATCCACAAAGCAGATATAGTAATAGGTCAAGATCAGATCAATATCATTTAACGCCGATGATGATTCTTAAACAGTTTTAATTAGATTGATCAGCGCAAACTAAATATTGATATTTCTTTTGAAATAATTTAAACAAATAGCCTACATCCGGTTTTTATTGCTATTCCATATTTAATTGCGTGGTTATGTTACTTCCTAAATAAATATATATCGATCTATCTAGATCTATGTCTTCTCAAACGGTGTTCTTAGATAAGAACACCGCATGGGGAGGAGGGAGCGGGTGCAGACCGCACCGTATGACACAATGGGGTGAGGGTGGGGGGGGGGGTCAGACGCCATGGCAAAATTTTTCAAAATATAATGTAGAAAAATGCCTTTTTCTGGTTCAATCAATAATAAATTTGAGTTAAATAGTCTTTTAATACAAATTGACAAATACTAATATGGCGTGTGTGTGTGTGTGTGTGGTGGGGGGGGGGGGGCACAATGACGTAAACGCCAACCAAAAACCTGTGCATTATTTACTATGGAAAAAAAGTTTCATTACATTCTTTTAACAACAGATACGTCAGTCAACGAACGGGGTGGGGGTGGCACCACATTTAATTATTTACTGTGAAAACAATTTTTTTAAATGTTGAATTATTATCACTTAGGGTTAAATGCTTCTTATGAATGGATTAATATAATGCTTGCACAAATTGACACCATTAGACATAAGGAGAGGGGGTGACACCAACTTTTCACAGGACAAACAATGCGTGGTCTAACCGATCAGAACAAAATATACCGTCTACCAAAGTGGACTGGGGTGACACTATATTAGGAATTTGCAAATCTACCTATCTGGACGTAGGCCTACCTGTTAAGTTACCTATCAATGTTTCGAGTCGGAAGCGTGTGTGTACGTGTGTGTGAGAGTGTGTGTGTGTGCGCGCACGTGTATGCATGTGTGAGATTGTGCGTGTGTACGTGAAGGGCGTGTGACACCAGTAATTATAAATTTGATTGTGCAAGTTGGCCTCAGTAATTTCGCCCAGATGTCGATAATCTTACATTAGTTTTGGGTTGATTTGTTATGCATGATGTGTGGCACAATTAATGATCTTTTTTGTTCTATTCTTCTTACTAAAATTTGTGTCTGAGAGTTGTAGTTTTATACAATAAACGAATTAGGGGCTAATTTAAATGTGTTACATTATGATTAATAAGAATAAATCAATTTTAGATTCTGTTCTAATCCTCTCTGAATTTAAAGTAATTAATTAGGCTAACATGTTTAAATTAAATTAACTTTTTTTTCAGGACTTCAAATAATCCGTGTCACAATAAATGCAGATATAAAATTATAATACGCTAAATTGTAGTATCTTTGCTGGGCAGATCGAAACTTCAAGCTCTCATGTGGTAGACACATGAAGTAAAAAAAACATGGAAAGATCAAGTCAAAATGTTTCTCTGTTGGATATGATTTCCGTAGGATCGCCAGACGTCTTGTCTTATCTTCATCTGGTCAGGTCTGGACAAATTGTTGTGTGTCAACCAACTCTTGACCAGTGTCTGCTAGTTGCTTGCGACAAAGGGTCAAGGTTATACGTCACCTACTTACTTCAAGCTGGGGCTGACATAGAAACGAGAGATTGCCATGGCAACACGCCATTGTTGGTGGCAACAACTAATGGAATTGTAGACATCGCGGAACTTTTGATTGAACACGGAGCAGACGTCAATGCCAGTGATATTAAAGGAAATACGTCATTGATTTTGTCAATGCGCAGTGGTTGTTCTGTCGAAGTAGCCGAGGCTCTGCTGAATGAAGAAGGCATCAACATGGAACACTGTAACGAGAAGGGGGAGACGGCTTTAACAAAAGCTTTAAAGGAGGTGGAGTTGGAGAAGGTCAAAATGCTTCTTTTAGGCGGTGCATGTTTAAGTGATGCGAAAGAAATAAAGGAAAGCGGTGAAAATATTTGCTCCGAATGTGCCCAAGAGATCGCTGACAAAACTGGTATAGGTGAAATAGTTCGCCTGATACAGAAATATAAAAGCGATGAATCTATTCTCTTAGAAGCGGTTCTAAAACGGGACTTAACCAGTGTAAAATTGCTCGTTGAAACTGAGCTTGTTAAAATAAAACACGTCAACGAAGAGGACCCGTTAATTATTTTTAAATTGTTAAGTTCTATAAATGAAAGAAAATCCAAAGTAACAGGCGATGATATTGAACTGACAGCATTTCTTGTGTCACACGGTTTTTTTCTAGACGAAAAAGGGTCAGAGGTCACGCTGGCTGCTGATATTGGGGACGTCCATTTGATTGAGGTCTTCTGCCAACATGGCGTCCTGGTGCCTTATCAAGCGATGGTCGTGTCGGCTGCTAAAGGCCGCACGGATATCATCAGCATACTAATTAAATACACAGTTAGCGTGAATCATTTTGATAACAACAATTTGCCAATATTTGCTGGTAGTGCGTTAGAGTCCGCACTGAGCAAAGGAGAGCTTGAATGTGCTGAAATCCTTCTACAAAACAACGCCAAAATGGAAGTCTCATCAGCTTTAAGTACAGTGATCACACACCGACAGAAGGAATGTCTGAGGATGATATCTGAACGCTTCACGTCTGCTTGTCAAGCAGCCGTCTGCAGCTCAACGTCTGAACTTCTTCTTACAGCAGCATCAACCTCAGACGTTGGCGTTATTGAGGTTTTGTTGGAACTTGACGCCGATGTGAATCAGTTGGTTTGTGGTAACACCGCCCTGACCAAGTCGTTTAATTTAGGGATGGTTAATTTTCTGATACACCGGGGTGCTGACGTCAACATTGACCTAAATGATACGAAGTCACCGACAGTTTTGTTGAAAATTCTTTCAGCGGAATACTTTGAAGATTTAATGAAAGCGCTGAACACAAATGACAAAGTCGATTGTTATATTTTACGTGACGAGATAACTCAAGAGATACTGAAACACTTTACACGTGTCAATGTTGAAAATGAAACAGGCGATACCGCTCTGACGGTTGCTGCAAAAATGGATGGTACCAAAAAGATTATAGAGATGTTATTAAAAGCCGGCTGTTGTTTAGAACATAAAAATAAAGAAGGCGAAACGGCGTTTTATATAGCCGCCTTGTCTGATAATATGAGCAACGTTAAACTGTTGATAGACAAAGGCGCGGATATTGATGTCAAAGTTGACCACTCGACAGCTTTAGTGAGACTAGCAGATGAATGTAAATCAGAAATGTGTGAATATTTGATCACCCGTGGCGCAAATGTGAATACATGTGATCGGATAGGTCGAACAGCTTTAGGTAACGCCGCCGAAAATGAAGATAGTTTTTTGGTAGATCAGTTGATTGAAAAAGGCGCCGATATTTTTCATCACGACCACAGTGGTTTTACTGTTCTGATGTTTGCTGCATCAAGTGGTGACTTTGATGTTGTTAAGATTTTATTGAAAGCAGGGGCGGACAAACGCATCGATGATTCAGATAAATATGGAGAAACAGCTCTGTTTCATGCGATTCAGAACGATGGGGATTACGTTTGGAAAAATACACGTGTTATAAACTCTTTAATTTATGCCGGAGCGTGTGTCAACCATCGCAATAAAAAAGGAATGACGCCATTAATGGTTGCTGTCAAATGGGAAAATCAAAGGGCAATTTTGTGTTCAAAGTTGTCTGAGGCTGATGTTAGTTTAATGAGTTACCATAATCCACCAAAAACAGCGCTGTCTATTGCTTTATCCAATCTGCCTGGAAGACCTAAGAGAATGTGTAAGATTGTTAAACACTTGTTAGATCGTGGAGCTAAAGCAGACCTTGTGAGTCCAGAGTTTGTTCATTTGTTCATTGCATTAGGGAAGGATTCTATAGCTCAACAACTCATCAAGGCAGGGGTAGGGCCAAGTGAGGTGGAGATAACCAAGAATTTTAATTACTGGTTCACAAGTTCATATAGGTTAACTCCCCTCTGTGTAGCCCTTCTAATGAAAAATGTAGTTCTGGCTGAGTACTTCATCAAAATCTGTTTTTTGACCAACTCAGACCTACAATTGTTATCACAAAGCGAAAAAGTTATCAAGTATTTAGAGCAGAAGTTACGCACGGATTGTGCTGAGATTTTTAAGCCATATGCTAAAACACCTCTACGTCTGGAGATGATGGCGTTTGTCGCTGTATCGTCTGCTATAGGATCCCACCCAAACAGACCCGCCAGAGTGGAGAAGACTGGACTCCCGTACCCGCTGATGGAAAGATTACTGTTCCTGGCAGACGACACATTACTGAAGAACCGTAATATTGAGAACCAAAGATTGTTTCGTGAGATCTGCTCCTGTAACCCAAAGCTAAATAAAAAACTGAAATCTCATATCTTTGGATACAACTTGTCTTCACCTAGCAGCGACAGTGACACCAGTGACAGCAATGACAGCAGTGACAGCTTCTAGAAACAGATTAAACACTTATAGTAAATATTACATTTTTTGAATCAAGATTTATACAGCAACTTGGTTTAGTTATATTTCTTATAGGATTTACTTAGTACTTACGTATATACTTTGTTCTACAAGATAAATTATGAGTTATATATAGTTATATCCTGAATGTTATCACAATACAATTATTTAAAAAGTTATTCTTGTGTTTTTGAAGTTGTATCTAATTACAACCGTTATGTTCAAGTGTCAGATATTGATGTGTAAAAGAAACTTTTGAGGGTTAAAGGAAAAAAAATCTGCTATAGATTAGAAAGATATAAAACATATAACTTTAAGATGGATGGTAAAGTTTCTGATAACAAAACTTTTTAATTGATTGATGTACGACAGAGTCATTTCCTCAGTGTAACATATTATCATAAGGGCAGTGAAACTTGTAGGTTTAGAGCAAATTGTCAGTAGTTGCTAGATAAACCGGTTAATGTTCAAACTTGTTTTGAACATATGGACACGTCTTTACAAACCTAGGATACATGGCTACAGAACTAAAGTACACAGAACTAACAAAAAAGTAAAACACAGACCTAGAATGTACAGAACTAAAGCACATAGAACTAACACAAAAGTAAAACACAGACATAGAATATACAGAACTAATGCACACAGAACTAACCCAAAAGTAAAACACAGTCGTAGAATATACAGAACTAATGCACACAGAACTAACACAAAAGTAAAACACAGAGATAGGATACCGTGGCTACGGAACTAAAGCACACAACACTCACCTACACTAACCTAATAGATTTAAAGTACTGGACTTAGGCAAACAAACCACGTTGTTACACATATTTTAAACCCGTACACAAACAAGTACAAACCGGACTATGACCAGCGCAAGACACGAGTGGGGAACACTAGGGATGGGACGGGTCACTAAGTAAAAATAACGATCAGCTCTGTCAACCGCTTTACTAATTCACTACATGACTACACACAGAAACACAATACGACAGAGAGAAATACATATTATCTTGTCTTCATTGTCCTCACCTTGCAGGTTACCTCCCTTAACCCATACTGTGAAACAATGATTTAATTTTTCATAAAAAGGAGACAAAAATCTTTACCCTAAACCGTTATGTTGATAATTTAATACTCAAACAATATTTAAAATGGTTTTAAGATGTTAACATTTTTATATTCCTACTTTACTAATTGCTCAGTTAATGTATAAGTGGTTAATAAAAATGTAGGTAAATGCTGTATTCAGAAATATGCTGAAAAGTAGTGAACTTGATGCTAATTAGCTAAAAGTATTAATTTTCAGCTTGCTGAGTATTATTTGGTTGTAATAATTTAGTTAAGTACTCGATTCTTGATGGGACTATCGTTTTGGCAATAGTGCCATTTTAGCGTAATATTTATTTAGCACTTTATTATCACCTTCGTTTTAAATTATTTTTCAAACACTACCAAACCAAAACGTTAAGATCATGCTTTACCTACAGTTTTTTTTGGTTTCTCACACTTTTTACATATAAATAGGCCTAATACTTTTAGTAGAAGTAGATTTTCAATGTTAGGATGACAACGATATAATTGATTTTGATTTATAATAGGTTATACATCTTAAACTTTGGATTTACAATGATTGTAAGCATATGGGAAATTGTTATTACAAGTCAAACTACGTATTTAATGCTCGACATCCTGCAAAAACGGATATTCCCCATGTTTTTTTGGTTTCTATTTTCATCTATCAGTATTCCCTATTGTAGGCTACTTTCTAGAAATAACGAACATTGTCACGTATCTAACTTGGCTTACTTCATTTCCGCATGTCTCTCGGGAGTTCTGTAAAAGAGAACATCAAATATAAAAGTAAGATTTCTTTTAATACTCTTCTTCATTTTAATTGTGTTGTTTGTTTATTGACTTTTATCGTGTTCCATTCTCTATAAGTTCTGTAACATTAAATCTTCTTCTCGATTGGTAAATCCCGAGGGCTTACCACTGTGACTAATTTTAATTTAACGTGTAGAGGTAAAAGCCCTAGTCAATTTTTTCAATAATGTATGTATTTTCCTTATTTCTTTATTAATTATTAAATTGAAAATAAAATAGTATCTTAGATTAATACAAACTTCTACTGAAATCGAAAACTTCAAGAAATGCAGCTGAAATAAGCACATTTCTCGAAATGTAAAGAAATATCTAAATATAGATGGTTTAAATTTAGAAACGTTTAACGACAAGACCATTTCAATTTTTAAAGCACAGTACATAGACTTCAGAGTTTCTTTCAGGCATCTCTTCTGCCCACCCCCCTTCGAAGAACGTCTGCCGCCCCTCCCCCCCCAAGAACGAAATGGAATTTATATAGAAAACATATACTTTTATCAGTGTCCGCCCCCTCCCCGGAAAATGTTGCCCCCCCCCCCCCCCCCCCCGAAAATATCTATTGCCCCCCCCCCGGAGAAAAAAGTCTGGAAGAAACACTGATTGACTTTAAGTAGGTAGGTCAACGTAATTGAACGAAGAATACATTTTTAAGTATCACCGTTGTGTTATGGTTCAAATAGAAACAAATAATATATATATATATAGATCTATTGTTGTATGTTGTATGTGCTTATTATGTAAGTTAATCTTGTCGTCCACCTATATCTACACACCAATCACTGGCCGTCTTGTGGACATAGCCTGTGTTGAATCTGAATTATTTCAGGAGTTAAATCATTTCGACCTTAAATTTAATGTTTTGTTGACTTTTAATAGGCAAACATTGTAATGGAATAAATTAAAGTTATAAATAATTTAATAAGAATATGCTGTTTTCATTTTATATTAGTATTCGAATATGAAAGCCGACAGCGTAGATTAATAAGGGGCAGATGATTATTTTTAGATTTAAGATCACAATAATTTACTGATCGGGATTTTGGAAATACATTTAGTCGTATTAAGTTGCAACTAAACTGATAACTAAATAGGAAGTATAAATATGCTTGAAATTTATTTCAAAATCTTTAACATCGACTTATAGCTTTACGTTTTTAAAATTCGCATTTACTAAAATGTAGAAAGTGAACGAACATAAGTAGCTTTCAATTGATAGAAAAACAGAAATTTAAACATACTTTCTTTCCTCAGTAAAAACGCTGTTCGCTCATAAAATCTATGACTTATTTTGAGTAAATTAGAATTTTTTTTTTTTGTAATTTCTTCTTTTACAACATTTAATAGTTTGTTCTTGTGAAGGTTTTGATAGATGCATTTTTTTCTCACTACAAACGCTACATTTAAAAACTAAACTTACATGTAACGAAATCTGTTAATACATTTTAAAATATTATTTTAATATTTCACAGATTGAAACGGAAAAAAAAAAAAAAAAAAAAAAAAAACAACAGAAGACATCTCTGGAAATAAAGGAAATATTTTTTAAGACAGACCAACATATTAATTGAATCATGGCAAGATCAAGTCTAAGGGATCCTTTGTTAGATATGATTTCCTCAGGGTCACCAGACGTCTTGTCTTATCTTCATCTAGTGAGGTCTAGAAGAATTGTTGTGTTTCAGCCAACTCTTGACCAGTGTCTGCTAGTTGCTTGCAACAAAGGGTCAAGAATACACGTCACCTACTTACTTCAAGCTGGGGCTTACCTGGAAACCAGAGATTGCCATGGCAACACGCCATTGTTGGTGGCAGCTACAATTGGACATGTAGACATTGCTGCCTTGTTGATTGAACACGGAGCAGACGTCAATGCCAGCAACACTAGAGGACGCACGGCCTTAATGGTTGCTTCAGAGCATGGATTTCCTATCATCGTATCTATGTTACTTCAAAAGATGGCGGATGTGAACCATGTTGATCATGCCGGAAATACGTCACTGATTTTGTCGATGCGCCGTGGTTGTCCTATTGAAGTAGCTGAGACTCTCCTGAAGCAGGAAGGTGTCAACATCGAACACATTAATGAGAAGGGGGAAACTGCTTTAACGAAAGCATTGAAAGAATTTGAACTGGAGAAGGTCAAAATTCTCCTTAAAGGTGGACCATCATTAAGCGATGTTCAAAACATTAAGGAAAGCAATAACTACAATCGCTGTGAATGTGCACAAGACATAGCTGACAAAGCTGGAATAGGTCAAGTAGTTCGGCTGATTCAGAAACATAAAAACGATGATTCTATGCTCTTAGAGGCCGTTCTAAATAGAGACTTAAAAAATGTAAAATGGCTTATTGAAACTGAACTTGTTAAAATAAAGGAAATCAACATAAAAGATACATTAATTATTTTTAAGCTGTTAAGTTCTATAGATGAAAGAAAATCTTGTGTAACATGGGTTGAGATAGAAATGATCAAATCACTTTTGTCACACGGCTTGGCTGTATATGAGAAAGGGTCAGAGGTCACTCTGGCTGCTGATATTGGTGACCTCAGATTGGTTGAGGTTTTCTGCCGTCATGGCGTCCTGGCGCCTTATCAAGCGATGGTCGTGTCGGCTGCTAAAGGCCGAACTGACGTCATCAGATTATTAATTAAACACAAAGTTAGCGTGAATTATCTTGACAAAAATAACTTGCCAGTATTTGCAGGTAGTGCCTTAGAGACCGCATTAAGAAATGGAGAGCTTGAATGTGCTGAATTTCGTCTTCAAAACAACGCCAAAATGAACGTCCCATCTGCTTTAAATACAGTGCTCACACACCGACAGAAGGAATGTCTGAGGATGATATCTGAACGCTACACGTCTGCTTGTCAAGCAGCCGTCTGCAGCTCGACGTCTGAACTTCTTCTTTTAGCAGCATCAACCTCCGATGTTGGCGTCGTTAAAGTTTTGTTGGAACTTGGCGCCGATGTGAATCAGTTGGTATGTGGTAACACCGCCCTGACCAAGTCGTTTAATTTAGGGATGGTTAATTTTCTGATACACCGGGGTGCTGACGTCAACATTGACCTTAATGATACGAAGTCGCCAACAGTTTTGTTTAAAATTCTTTCAGCGGAATACTTTGATGGTTTAAAGAAAGCGCTCAAAACAAATGACAATACAGATTGTTATATTTTACGGGACGAGATATTTCAAGAGATTTTAAAACATTTTACGCGTGTCAATGTGGAAAATGTTTCCGGAGATACGGTATTATTGGTTGCTGCGAAGATGACTGGTACTAAAATAATTTTAAAAATGTTGATGGAGGCAGGCTCTGATCTAGGACACAGAAATAAAAATGGCGACACTGCGTTTTATGTGTCAACATTATCGAATTCATCGGAAAACGTTGAGATTTTATTTGAACTGGGTGCGGACGTAAACGCACAGGTGAAACACTCCACAGCTCTGATTAATGCAGCAGAGAGGTATAATACACAGATTGCTTTAAAGTTGTTGAGATATGGTGCTAATGTGGACGCTCGCGATGAGTATGGTAAAACAGCGTTGAATCACGCTATAGATAATGGTGATGATGTTTTAATAGACGAGTTGATTGCACGAGGATCAGACATTACACATAGAGATATGGACGGCTGTACGTGTTTGATGACGGCTGCTAAGATGGGCGATGAAGACGTTCTGACAAGTTTAATAAACGCTGGAGCGAACAGAGACATTAATACGACTGATCATAAAGGCAACACAGCATTATTTCATGCCATTTCAGACTGTCGTGATGATAGTTGGCAGAATGTTAAAATATTAGATCAGTTAATTTGTGAAGGCGCTTCCATCAATCATCGCAATAAAAAGGGAATGACCCCATTAATGCTGTCGATTAAGTTTGAAAATAAAAAAGCTGTTTTATCATCAAGATTAGTGGAGGCTGATGTCGATTTAATGAGTTACCATAATCCACCAAAAACAGCGCTGTCTATTGCTTTATCCAATCTGCCTGGAAGACCTAAGACAATGTGTAAGATTGTTAAACACTTGTTAAATCGTGGAGCTAAGGTGGAGCTGGTGAATCCAGAGTTTGTTCATTTGTTCATTGCATTAGGGAAGGATTGTATAGCACAACAGCTCATCAAGGCAGGGGTAGGGCCAAGTGAGGTGGAGATAACCAAGAATATTAAATACTGGTTTACAAGTTCATATAGGTTAACTCCCCTCTGTGTAGCCCTTCTGATGGACAATTTATTCCTGGCTGAGTATTTTATAAAAATCGTTTTTTTGACCAACTCAGACCTGCGTTTATTATCACATAGTGAAAAAGTTATTAAGTATTTAGTGCCACAGTTTCACACTGATTGTGCTACCATGTTAAACCCATATTCTAAAACACCACTACGTCTGGAGATGATGGCGTTTGTCGCTGTATCGTCTGCTATAGGATCCCACCCAAACAGACCCGCCAGAGTGGAGAAGACTGGACTCCCGTACCCGCTGATGGAAAGATTACTGTTCCTGGCAGACGACACATTACTGAAGAACCGTAATATTGAGGATGAAAGATTGTTTATTAAAATCTGTTCTAGTAACCCGGAGCTAAAAAAAACATTGAAACCTTTTGACTATGAATCCGATGAGTCTTCGGAAGACAGCGACAGTGACTAAAAGATATTAGACTCCTTTAATTCATTTTTAAATTTCAGATATACGATTAGAAAATTGACAACAAGCAGATACTTTTCTCATAGGATTTATTTAATGCTCGCATATCTAGCTTTTTTGTAACTCTAAACTCAATTATCTCTTGTACCTTTGCACCATAACAAAGTAATGTAAGCATTAATTGTTTTCTTATAATGTTTTATACATCGTGTCCAATATATCAATACAATTTTTTAAATATAGTGTTTTTTAAAATTATTTTACAAAAATAGATATTCATTGAAAACAACAGCGCTTGAGATTTTCAGAAAATTGTTTTTCGAGTGTATTGAGAAAATAGATAAAAAAGTTAATTGTGAGATTACATGTAGACTTATAATATTTAATTGTGTTAAAGGAAATCCCCTCCATTATTGTAACTAAAAAGAAGAATTAGAAAGTAAATAATATGAGATTACTTCACACATATTCACACACAGGTAAGCCTTTGAATTCATGGTAAAATAATATGCGAGAGTAAAAAGAATGTAATCTTTCAAAACTCACGGTCCATTGGGCAGGTGAGGTAGAGTTCTTATGTTTTATTGACCTCGGCATATGAAGGGATAGTTTGGTCAGCACTATGCCCAGCCGATTTCACCTTTCCTAACGTGAGTCAGTGTTGAATAATGACCAGTTAATATTTTAATCGCGTTCATTGATCTTATATCTTTTGGCATGCTGACATTTGAAATTCTGACATACTGTATTAATCGAGAGGTAATCTGTAGTGACTTACGCAAATAAAATTAGAAAGGCAAATGCCGGCAAGAGAATAGTGATGAATTGGTAACATTGGTGCAGGAAACAGAGCGAGACATGTCTAGGAACCTTTAGGGCAACGAGGCAGAGACTACCAAAGCACAGTGGAGAAGCAATCCATCCAGGCGTGGAGGGCCAACTATCAATTTTGTCATCCTCTAAATTTATTCAATGCTAGTCAAATTAGCAAAACAGCACCTACCCCAATTTAGAAAATTCGGGGGCACTTTTTATCTGTTTTGTCAGTCTGAATAGTTTGTTTTTTTGGTGTACACGATTGATTAATAAGAAAACAGATAAATAAGATCCTAAAAACCAAGAAACAGTCAATTTTCTGAACTTTCACCAGAGTTCCTTCCAGGTATCTCTTAATCAATAAGGCTAGGGCTAGGGCTAGGGCTAGGGCTAGGGCTAGGGCTAGGGCTAGGGCTAGGGCTAGGGCTAGGGCTAGGGCTAGGGCTAAGGCTAGGGCTAGGGCTAGGATCAGGGTTAGGATCTGGGTTAGGCTAAAATGAATTTCTAGAGTTGGGTTTGGTTTTGGGTTTATTTTAGGATGAGGTGAATTCTTAGGTTTTTTGTCTTTGTCTTAAGGTTAGGATTAAGGTAATATATATGTATAGAGTTGGAGTTAGAATCAGGATTCTAACCTTGGTGGATATGGGGGGGGGGGGGGATAATTGACAGGGGGGGGGTAATTGACAGGGGGGGGGGCAATTGACAGGGGGTAATTGCTCCATGGGGTAAATAGGGGGCTGGCGGGGAATATCCGGAGGGAAATGTCCCGGGGGGGGGGTGTAATATCCTGTAGCCAGTGATGACCACACCATCTCTTCCTAATCCGAGGTCAAGAAAACTGAAATCTATTTTATCTGCCCAATTAATCACTAGGTATAAAGAGAAGCTACTTAAGTAAAAACAAAAACCTATAAATCATGTTACTCAAAATATATTCAGTCATATTTTGTAACATAGAAGAGGAGGTACCTAGCTTAAGCCTATCACTAACAATACAATACGGACGTTATGGTCAGCTTAAATCCAGCTCACGAGTTCATGGTGTAACCTTTATTTAATCTGATGAGCTAAATCTAACATAAACTTTCTACCATCTCTTACACAAACATAACCGGCTACTTTCCTATCTCTCTCTCTTACACACACATAACCGGCTATGTTCCTAGCTCTCTCTCTTACACACACATAACCGGCTATGTTCCTAGCTCTCTCTCTTACACACACATAACCGGCTATGTTCCTAGCTCTCTCTCTTACACACACATAACCGGCTATGTTCCTATCTCTCTCTCTCTTACACAAACATAACCGGCTATGTTCCTAGCTCTCTCTCTTACACACACATAACCGGCTATGTTCCTAGCTCTCTCTCTTACACACACATAACCGGCTATGTTCCTAACTCTCTCTCTCTCTTACACACACATAACCGGCTATGTTCCTAGCTCTCTCTCTTACACACACATAACCGGCTATGTTCCTAGCTCTCTCACACACAAGTAACCAGTATATCCATGCGATACTCGTGAATTACACTCTTGATTACGATATTTGTTTTATTTTTTGTTCGGGCAAGTCTTAGTATAAACACGAATCTAAAAGTAGACCTTGCTTTATGACTAGGTAATAATGACTTCACACTCTTCTCCACCGATGCACCTTACTTCAGATATATCACCGAACGGTTATTCCCTTAAGACCGTGTGGGTGATTTGGTTAATACAAACATTAACTTACTATCGGTGGACATCGAATTTAAATTTTTTTTTTGTTTTAAATGACGATGATCTCAAACACGTTTCTATTTTATTATTTTCAATAGATAGAACACAGTTTTGACAGAAAATATTACGTTTTTTTTTAAATTTGGCGTCACCCCTTATATAGTTTCAGAAGAAATGCGGACCGCGTCCTCAATCAATGACGCTACTAATCAATTTTGTTTTCATAGATATGAAATGGAACATTTTTAAATTGTTTACATAATAAATATATACTTTGGACGAGAAACTCTCCATGTCTTAAACCAGAATCGTCGCGAGGTGGATCGGTGGTGCGGACCGCACCGGGTGACAACATTTAGCGGGGGGGGGGGGGGGGTGAGACCAAGACAAAAAAAGGTCGAAAATATATATTAAAAAATGTTTTTTTTTGCACGCAATTGCAAAATTTACACTTACAGAGAAAAAAAGTTTAGTTGCATATTTTCAATATATGAGTCAGGTGAAGTATATGTTTCATAGACCTCGGCATATGAAAAGATAATTTGGTCAGCACTATGCCCAGCCGCCTTTACTTTTCCTACCGTGAGTCAGTGTTGGCTGACTTAAGACCAGTTAATATTTTAATCGCGTTTATTGATCTTACGTCATTGACCCTAGGCTTTCTTAACCTGGGAAAATTACAGACATGCATATATCATTACACACCGATATAGGCTAATTACCTACACTCAGATAGATGGTGAGATCAACATGCAGTTTGATCGACGTAAAAAAACATACGACCAAATAAATATGACAATCACTTGTCAAGCTTTTTAATTAATTATTTGACAATTAATTTATTTCAAATTAATTTTGCGTTAATCATACTGGATTAACGTCAAAATTTGCGTCATCATTGATAATCTATTAATCTCTAGCTTTAGGTTTTCTGTTATATATTGTGGACGACTTTTTGAAATGTGATAACCAAGCTCATTGCTTCCCTTATTCTTTGCCTGTAGCAAGCGTAAGTAAATCCAACATTTTGACTACACTGTTACAGATTTTTTTTTACATTGTACAGGTTTTAGAATTCGTTGTATTTGTGTTCAATTTATCCACATATAAATAAATAACATTTTTTTTCGAAGTATTTATACTGGAAATATTTTAATTCATAAAACAAAATTTCAAAAAGTCTTTTCATTAAAAATTTAGAATTTTAAATATTTCATAGTTAATAATTCTTTGTTTTTTTTTGTATTTTACTTTTTAGAAGATAAAAAATCATCAGGTTAAAGAAAATAAAGCGCAAGGAATGTAATAAATTAATAAATATAACAAAACACTAAATTCCGGTTTAAGTCACTAAATAGGCAATACAATACAAATTAGAATATTATTGAACAACTAGAAAAAAAATCCCTAACAATAAAAAAAAGTAAGCTGGGAGCATACAACACAGTTAAGCATTTAGAGCAAAATTTACATACTGCTTATACATTGAAAAGTATTTTTCTTATGAGCTTGCTTCGTAGGTATTTTAAATATTTTTTTGAAACTTGAGCGTTATTTATAAAATACCATTTAACTACTTTTAACATAACGTAAGGTCATACATTATAATTGCCAGTAGCAATAAAAAAAATTATAATAAAAATAATTATATTCTTCTTGTTCTTTAAGCCTCTGTCTTTCACATACCGAATCCGATACGAAATGGCTTCAATGAAAATTGTTCTCTGCTGTGCCATGGTAGCTTTGGCTAGTGGCTTGTACGCTAAACAAGGCTACAACAATGGCGGATACAATGGTGGTAGCAGTGTCTACAACAGTGGTAGCAACAGCTACGACAGCGGAAAGGGCTACAACAGTGGTAGCAACAGCTACGACAGCGGAAAGGGCTACAACAGCGGAAGTGGATACGACAGCGGAAAGGGCTACAACAGTGGTAGCAACAGCTACGACAGCGGAAAGGGCTACAACAGTGGTAGCAACAGCTACGACAGCGGAAAGGGCTACAACAGTGGTAGCAACAGCTACGACAGCGGAAAGGGCTACAACAGTGGTAGCAACAGCTACGACAGCGGAAAGGGCTACAACAGTGCTAGCAACAGCTACGACAGCGGAAAGGGCTACAACAGTGGTAGCAACAGCTATGACAGCGGAAAGGGCTACAACAGTGGTAGCAACAGCTACGACAGCGGAAAGAGCTACACCAGCGGAAGTGGATATAACAGCGGTAGCAACAACTACGACAGCGGAAAGGGCTACAACAGTGGTAGCAACAGCTACGACAGCGAAAAGGGCTACAACAGCGGAAACGACCAAACCTACAATGGAGGTAAAACCTATGTTTGAAACTAGTCAAAATATTAAATTAAAGTAATAATTTTATCTAATGAAAACATATATTTAAAAAAGATATCGTCACGTTAACAATATTTACTCTTTTATTTAAAATCCAATATTTTAAAAAGTGTACTGTGTATTTAAATATATAACATTTTTCTCCAGGATCTCTGTATTGAGTACCCCATCAGAGAGATGTACAGATTGTCATGCTCGCTGGCCACGCCTACTACAGCTCAGCTGATGAACGCTTGGTTATGATGATACTAGTAGACAAAATAAAGATTCTAGCACTATATTATTTGATTTCTATTTCTTCGTTATCTAAGTTTGGACAATAGGAATCCTTACGCAGTTACGGTTTTTGGGTATTTTTTAGCGCAATTTCCATACTGGCAATCGCGATTATTAATTCGTTTTTTCTGGATGGATGGATGGATGGATGGATGGATGTGTGTCCGCAGCTTTAAGTCGTATCTCCTCCTCAACAAAGCAATATCGAGGACTAGTTCCAAAAGCAAATATGTTAAGCAAGTTCCGAGGATGATTGCGGGCCAAAACAATTCCCGGAATTCCTTCCTGGATTTCCCGGAAAAGCCAAAAAACCTCGAAAAATGCAGTTTGTGGCTCATATCTCAGCAACCAGACCACTTAGCGACTTGAAACATGTACCAATCGATTTCTGTCATAATTTAGAACAATATTGCCGAAGAAAGTTTTCAAAAATATCCTTTCGTTCGGTCACAAAATTTAAAAAAAAATTACATTATTCATAATACACTACAGTACTATATAGCAATATATAAATATAGATCTATGGGGAAATTGCGCTTAAATTGTCACTAGACTTTTTATTAACTTGTTTCTAAATGCAAGGAAAAAATCGATATTTTTATTATTGTACTTTAAAATAAAAACTAATTACTTAACTGGCCTTTTCTAAATAGTGAATTAGATTTTGTATTAGTCGCAACAGAGATGAAAGCAATGGTTTGAAGCAAGAGTACACAATTTTAGCGACGAACGAAGTTTATAGATGTTACATGAACAATTTTGCATTTGTAAACCTTTGTGTCTCATTTTCAATTACCGGATAGTCTAAATAGACCAAAGTTGTTTTCCTCAACAATCTGACGTGATATTTAACTTGCTGACATTTGACATTTTGACATTCTGAATAAATGACCGACAAAATTGTTGTCGATTTTAACTTAAATGGCTGCGCAAATAAAATTAGAAAGGCAGATCCCGGGAATAAAATAGCGATGAAATTGGTCAAACTTCCTAAAAGGTGCATAAAATAGAGCGATACAAGTTTTAGAAACGTTATGGCAACGACGTAGAGACTGCCAAAGCAATGATGAGTGGCGAACCATTCTGACACCTTGGGCAAACAATTAATTTTGGCAACCCACTAATTTATTTTTTGTATTTGTCAAGTTGGAAAAAGAATTTAGAAAGTACAGGGGCACATTTTGTCGGTCTCAATAATTTGTTATTTGGGTGTCACATTACTGATATTGAAGGACGATACGGTGCTCGAAAATAGAGGCAAGAGACCATAGAGAAAACAGAGCTTTAACTGAGGCCCTATGTTCCTCAGGAAACCAAAAAACAAAATGATGATGAATGTAAAATGACATGAGTGATCAACAGCTTGGCATGAAGTCTATCATCGCCAAATAGTTTTTCTAATTCGTCTTGATCCATATAATTCACAGAAAACAAAAGGCAATTTATAAATGTTTAGTTTATTTCTAGACTATCACAGTTTTAATAGTTTCTTATAAACAACTGTATAGTTATTAGTGTAAAATAAACAGTGTAAAAAAATGCCACAAGAACAAGATGCTTACATTTAATATTATTAAAATTACGCAAATTACTTTAAACATTGTTAATATTACCACACAAATCTAATTACACAACACATGGTTATAAACAAGAATAGAAAACAGAAGAAAAATGTTAGGAAAGATCTATCTACTTATATAAGGACAGCGTGCTAGACGCTGACAGCGTGTAAGAAGACGAATTCAATTTAGGTCATGGGTCAGGGTTACGCTTTAAAAAAAAAGATGGCAGTCTAATTTTTTGCCACTTGAATTGTTTAATGATTTACAATGTATTATTAGTTTTCGACTATAGCTTTAACGTTATAAATGTTTATTGTTTCTATTAGGTTCCTACACTATTATCAATTATCTAATTCGAGAATACAAGCGATAAATAGACTTAAGCCCATTGTTAAGTCTGTCAGAGAAATTCAAATCACGATTTAATTACACAATAAATAATTGAGTTTTTTACTGAACTAATTCAGGCCTTAAATGTTTCGTATTAACCGTTGTTCATTAACATAGGAATAGGTTAAATTGGGAAACTATTTAATTATTCTTTTAGTTTGGTTTAATTATTTATTTATTTATAATTCGTATGGGGTTCACGCTAGAAAGAAACAACCTGATAATTATTATCACTCTGAATCAGATTAAGTTAATCACGAGTTTTGCTTTGAAAGATTGTTTCCCAATCAACAAAATACAAATTTACTGCTCTGAAGGAAGCAGTTCAATTTTGACAGCCACAATTCAACCTGAAATCCTTTACTGTCACGGAGGCGTTAGCTATCGTGCTGCATGGAGGAATATCCATACCAATGCGACGCACGCACAAGGGGTGTGTTACCGAAACCGGAGCGCAGCGCTGATTGGGCGCTCTGTTAGTGTTGTAAAAAAAACTTCACTACGTTGAAATTCAACGAAATAAGACAAACGGAGAATTTCTAGGGAATAAAATAATTACACTAGTACTATAACCAGTGTTTCTTCCAGACTTTTTTCTCCGGGGGGCACTTGAAATTGTCGGGGGGGGGGGGGGCGGTAGACTTTCTTCGGGGGGGGGGGGGGGGCGGACACTGTTAAAAGTATATATTTTCTATATAAATTATATAAATTTCATTTCGTTCGGGGGGGGGGGGGGGGCGGTAAAAAAATTTCGGAGGGGCTTTGTCCCCCCGAAGAGATGCCTGGAAGAAACTCTGACTATAACATCTCTCCCCCTTTAAATTGTTTTTAGGAAAACATAAGACAGTTTTGTTTGACTGTTATTCTAAAGGTGAAAAAATTATTAATAGATTTTTGTACCAGCAGTAATGCATGAATTTTAAGTTACTAGTTCTATAATTATTTTCTAAAGAACTGTAATGAAAATCACTATAGAAAGCTTGTTTTACTTTTTCTAAACAGCAACATCAGAATTTCAGTGTTAACAGAATATAACGTGAAAATGGTGTTTTTGCTAGAAAAAATTTGATTTAAAAAATTCACAATGCTGCCTCACATTCACTTGTTTTATCTAATTTTATAGTACAAAACATAAGTGCCATCACTAGGTTGGGTATCACCCTGTGCGATACCTAAGGGAGCCACCCCATTTTCTCCAACACTTTTCAGTGCGGTGACACCCCTCTACTATTTTAAGCGCATGGCTGCTTACGTAAAAGTCCCGAGTATGACCCGTGGGCAGATGAGCGGAACAGCAGTCCATCTAATAGACATAACTCCGAAATCAAACAAGAGTGGCGCCTCTTAGAATATTACCATAGTCTCCTTTCTGTTCGGAGAGAGGGGTTCGGAGACATGCGCAACATCTGGCTCTCCTCATCTTACCGACCAGGCTTTTGTTTGGACATGCAATGCGCAATCATTCAATGGTCTATTAGACTTTGGAGACATATTTCTAAAGTTGATAAAGTTTAGGCTAGTGGTAGTGCTCTAAGCTATATTAAGCTGGCAGTTTGTTATGGTGTCTATAACTTCTGTACTCTTAAAATGACAACTATGTTAATTAACTTCTAGATTACACGAGCCCAAGTTTTATCTCATTATTGTCTTAGTTCTCTAGCCATCTTTATAAGACATGATATGAAACACGCTATTTATTGCCATGATGTGTTCATGTTAAAATTTACAAATCTTGGGGCTTTTCTTCACGTGAAAGTTTACATCCTTTTGTATTTTTTCTATGTATTACGGAAATCGGAAATAGCAAAAAGTACCTCTTTCTGTCAATGGAAATTCCTCAAAATTTGACAGAAGGCGGAAAATTAGATTTTTTTACTTACGGGTGAAATTCCATTTATCTATCTGAAATAGTACTCAAATTATAGGCTTTTGAAAAATTCAAAGTAGAAAAAGTACCACTTCCGGTTATCGGAAATCGCTCAAAAATTGTTACGGATCTACGATTTTTATATAATACTTATATATGAAATTTCATCAACCTAGCTGTAACGGTATTCAAGTTATCGTGTTTACACACACAGACACACAGACACACAGACTCACATACAAACACACAAACATACGGACAAGATTGCAAAACTATGTTTTTTTTTTGCACGATTACAAGACTTTCTCTATACTTCGTATATGCGAGAAAGTAAAAAGTTTAGTTGCATATTTTCAACATATGAGGCAGGTGAAGTAGAGTTCCCCTGTTTCAATGACCTGGGTATATGAAAGACTAGTTTGATCTGTACTATGCTCTACCTCCTTTACTTTTCCTAAGGTGAGTCAGTGTTGGCTGACTTGAGACCAGTTAATATTTTAATCGCGTTTATTGATCTTACGTCATTGACCCTAGGCTTTCTTAACCTGGGAAAATTACAGACATGCATATATCATTACACACCGATATAGGCTAATTACCTACACTCAGATAGAGGATGGGATCAACATGCAGTTTGATCGACGTAAAAAAACATACGACCAAATAAATATGACAATCACTTGTCAAGCTTTTTAATTAATTATTTGACAATTAATTTATTTCAAATTAATGTTGCGTTAATCATACTGGATTAACGTCAAAATTTGCGTCATCATTGATAATTTATTAATCTCTAGCTTTAGGTTTTTCTGCTATATATTGTGGACGAATTTTTGAAATGTGATAACCAAGCTGATTGCTTTCTTTATTCTCTGCCTGTAGCAAAGCGTAAGTAAATCAAACATTTTGACGATACTGTTACAGATTTTTTTTTTACATTGTACAGGTTTTAGAATTCGTTGTATTGGTGTTTAATTTCCACATATAAATAAAGAAAATTATTTTTGAAGTGTTTGTACTGGAGATATTTTTATTCATACAACTAAATTTCAAAAAGTCTTTTCATTAAAAATTTAGAATTTTAAATTTTCTATAGTTAATAATTCTTTGTTTTTTTTTTGTATTTTACTTTTTAGAAGATAAAAAATCATCAGAAAATGTAGTGCAAGGGATTTAATAATTTATAAAATTTAACAAAACACTAAATTCCGTTTTAAGTCAACTAAATAGGCAATAGAATACAAATTAGAATATTATTGAATAACTCAGATCTAGAAAAAAAATCCTTAGTAATGAAAAAATTTGCTAGGAGCATACAACACAGTTTAGCATTTAGAGCAAAATTTACATACTGCTTCGACATTGAAAAGTACTTTTTCTTATGAACTTGTTTTGTAAGCATTTTATATATTTTTTTAAAAAATTGAGCGTTATTTATAAATCACCTTTAGCTACTTTAAAAATAACGTAAGGTAAGATATAATTGCCAGTAGCAATAAAAATAATTTACAATAAAAAATAATTGTTTTCTTCTTGTTTTTTCAAGCCTCTGTCTTTCACATACCGAATCCAATCCGAAATGGCTTCAATGAAAATTGTTCTCTGCTGTGCCATGGTAGCTTTGGCTAGTGGCTTGTACGCTAAACAAGGCTACAACAATGGCGGATACAATGGTGGTAGCAGTGTCTACAACAGTGGTAGCAACAACTACGACAGCGGAAAGGGCTACAACAGTGGTAGCAACAACTACGACAGCGGAAAGGGCTACAACAGCGGTAGCAACAACTACGACAGCGGAAAGGGCTACAACAGTGGTAGCAACAGCTACGACAGCGGAAAGGGCTACAACAGCGGAAGTGGATACGACAGCGCAAAGGACTACAACAGTGGTAGCAACAGCTACGACAGCGGAAAGGGCTACAACAGTGGTAGCAACAGCTACGACAGCGGAAAGGGCTACAACAGTGGTAGCAACAGCTACGACAGCGCAAAGGGCTACAACAGTGGTAGCAACAGCTACGACAGCGGAAAGGGCTACAACAGCGGAAGTGGATACAACAGCGGTAGCAACAGCTACGATAACGGAAAGGGATACAACAGTGGTAGCAACAGCTACGACAGCGGAAAGGGCTACAACAGCGGAAATGACCAAACCTACAATGGAGGTAACACCTATGTTTGAAACTAGTCAAAATATTACACTACAATAAAGTGATAATTTTATCTAATGTAAACATATATTTAAAAAGATATCGCGATAATAGTATTTACTATTTTATTTAAAATCCTATCTTTTAAAAGATAAACTTTGTATTTAAATATATTACACAATCTTTCTTCAGGATCTCTGTATTGAGTACCCCGTCAGAGTGATGTAGCCTACAGATTGTCATGTTCGCTGGCCTCGCCTAGTACAGCTCAGCTGATGAACGCTTGGTTATGATGATATTAGTAGACACAATAAAGATTCTTGCACTATATTACTTCGTTTCTATTTTTTCGATATCTAAACTTGGGCAAAAGGAATTCTTTACGCAGTTGAGGCGTTTGGTGTGTTTTTGTAATCGCAAGGGGAACTCAATGTTTTGTTATTGTACTTTTTATTTTTTTCTAGTTAATCAGAATAAAAACTAATTACGTGTTACATGAAATCATCAAGATACTATTATAAAAATCACTTAACTGACCTTTTTAAAAAAAATGAATTACATTTTGTATTAGTCTCAACATAGTTGAAAGCAATGGTTCGAAGCAAGGGTACACAATTTAAGAGACGAACGAAGTTTATAGATGTTGCATGGACAATTTTCCATTTGTAAACCTTTTTGTCTCATGTTCAGTTACCGGATAGTCTAGACAAATCAAACTTGTTTGCCTCAACCATCTAGAGTGATATTTTACGTGCTGACATTTGACATTCTGACATACTGTATTAATGACAGACGAGAATGTTGTAGATTGCACCTAAAATGACGTGCGCAAAAAAAAATTAGAATGGCAAATCCTGGGAATAAAATAGCGATGAAATTGGTCACACTTTCTACAAGGTGCATAAAATAGAACGATACAGGTTATGGAATCTTTATGGCAATGGCGTAGAGATTTCCAAAGCACAGATGAGTTGCGAATCATTCTGGCGCCCTGGGCAAAATATTAATTTTGGCAACCCATAATTTATTTTTTCTATGTTAAGTTGGCAAAACGGACCGATCTCAATTTAGAAACTACGCGGGCACTTTTTGACGGTCTCAATAATTTGTTATTTGGGTGTCACACTACTGATATTGAAGGACAATACAGTGCTTGAAAATAGAGGCAAGAGACCATAGAGAAAACAGAGCTTTAACTCAGGCCCTATGTTCCTCAGGAAACCAAAAAAAAATAAAAATAATGATGAATGTAAAATGACATGAGTGATGAACAGCTTGGCATGAAGTATATCATCGCCGAATAATTTTTGTTATTGGTCTCGATCCATATTATTGACAGAAAACAAAAGTCAATTTATAAATATTTAGTTTATTTCTAGACTATCAGTGTTTAGGTTTTAATAGTTTCTTCTAAACACCTGTATAGTTATTAAAATGTAAATTAAACATAGGAAAAAAAACGCCGCAAGAACAAGATGCTTACATTTAATATTGTTAAAAACATGCAAATTACTTTAAACATTGTTAATATTACCACACAAATTTAATTACACAACACATGGTTATAACCAAGAACAGAAAAACAGAAGAAAAATGTTAGGAAAGATCTATCTACTTATATAAAGACAGCGTGCTAGAAGCTGACAGCGTGTAAGAAGACGAATTCACTTTAGGTCATGGGTTGAAAAAAAAAGATGGCAGTCTAATTTTTTGTCACTTGAATTGTTTAATGATTTACAATGTATTATTAGTTTTCGACTATAGCTTTAACGTTGTAAATGTTTGTTGTTTCTATTAGGTGCCTACACTATTATCAATGATCTAATTTGAGAATACAAGCGATAAATAGACTTAAGCCAATTGTTAAGTCTGTTAGGTCTGTCAGAGAAATTCAAATCTCGATTTAATTACACAATAAATAATTAAGTTTTTTACTGAACTAATTCCGGCCTTAAATGTTTCATATTAACCTTTGTTTCTTAACATAGGAATAGGTTAAATTGGGAAACTATTTGATTATTTTTTTGATGTTTGGTTTAATTATTTATTTAGTTATAATTCGTATGAGGTTCACGCTAGAAAGAAACAACCTGATAATTATTATCACTCTGAATCAGATTAAGTGAATCCCGAGTTTTGCTTTGAAAGATTGTTTCCCAATCAACAAAATACAAATTTACTGCTCTGAAGGAAGCAGTTCAATTTTGACAGTCACAATTCAACCTGAAATCCTTTACTGTCACGGAGGCGTTAGCTATCGTGCTGCATGGAGGAATATCCACACCAATGCGAGGCACGCACAAGGGGTGTGTTACCGAAACCGGAGCGCAGCGCTGATTGGGCGCTCTGTTAGTGTTGTAAAAAAACTACACTACGTTGAAATTCAACGGAATAAGACAAACGGAGAATTTCTAGGGAATAAAATTGTTACACTAGTACTAAAACATCTCTCCCCCTTTAAATTGTTTTTAGGAAAACATAAGACAGTTTTGTTTGACTGTTATTCTAAAGGTGAAAAAATTATTAATAGATTTTCGTACCAGCCGTAATGCATGAATTTTAAGTTACTAGTTCTATAATTTTTTTCTAAAGAACTGTAATGAAAATCACTATAGAAAGCTTGTTTTACTTTTTCTAAACAGCAACATCAGAATTTCAGTGTTAACAGAATATAACGTGAAAATGGTGTTTTTGCTAGAAAAAATTTGATTTAAAAAATTCACAATGCTGCCTCACATTCACTTGTTTTATCTAATTTTATAGTACAAAACATAAGTGCCATCACTAGGTTGGGTATCACCCTGTGCGATACCTAAGGGCGCCACCCCATTTTCTCCAACAACTTTCGCTTCGGTGACACCCCTCTACTATTTTAAGATCATGGCTGCTTACGTAAAAGTCCCGAGTATGACCCGTGGGCAGATGAGCGGAACAGCAGTCCATCTAATAGACATAACTCCGAAATCAAACAAGAGTGGCGCCTCTTAGAATATTACCATGGTTTCCTTTCTGTTTGGAGAGAGGGGTTCCATCTTACCGGTCAGGCTTGTGTTTGGACATGCAATGCGCAATCATCCAATGGTTTATTAGACTTTGGAGACATATTTCTAAAGTTGATAAAGCTTAGGCGTTGTCTAGTGGTAGTGCTCTAAGCTATATTAAGCTGGCATGTTGTTATGGTGTCTATAGCTTCTGTACTCTTAAAATGACAACTATGTTCATTAACTTCTAGATTACACGAGCCCAAGTTTTATCTCATTATTGTCTTAGTTCTCTAGCCATCTTTATAAGACATGATATGAAACACGCTATTTATTGCCATGATGTGTTCATGTTAAAATTTAAAAATCTTGGGGCTTTTCTTCACGTCAAAGTTTACATCCTTTTGTATGTTTACTTTCTTGTATATACGAAGTAGGGAGAAATCGGAAATAGCAAAAATTACCTCTTCCGGTCGACGGAAATTCCTCAAAATTAGACAGAAGGCAGACAATTAGATCTTTTACTTACGTGTGAAATTTCATTTATCTATCTGAAATAGTACTCAAGTTATAGACTTTTGAAAAATTCAAAGTAGAAAAAGTACCAATTCCGGTTATCGGAAATCGCTCAAAAGTTGATACGGATCTACGATTTTGATAAAATAATTATATATGACATTTCATCGACCAAGCTGTAACGGTACTCAAGTTATCGTGTTTACACACACACAGACGGACACATAGACACACATACGCACACACACACAGACATACGGACAAGATTGCAAAACTATGTTTTTCCGACTCAGGAGGTGTAAAACGTCGAGATTTGTAAAAATCTCGATTTTTTTTTTGCACGATTACAAGACTTTCTTTATATTTCGTATATACGAGAAAGTAAAAATGCTTGCTACTCAGCTTATGTCTATTTATTGTAACAAAACGTTATTTATTCGTGAAAAAAAAACCGTTTCAATTTAATAGTACTATGTAATATATAGTATCGATTCTCACCTAATGTATAATTTATTATAATAGCAATATTATTTTTAAGTAACAAAAGGAGCCGGAGATTAGAATTTTAAAACGTCAGCAATAAGTTTTATTATTTAACAAATTTGAGATTTAAATTCTACGAACTTTCTGTGGCAGATTTGAATGATATAGACTTAAAGTAGCTCCCAATTGTCGCCCAGCTGTCTTTAGTTGAAATTAATTTGAAATTAATTTCTTGAAAACTTAAATAGTAATTAATCACACCGGATTTAATGGCAAAATTATGTCAGAAACGATAGGCTGATAATGTGCAGCGATAATCTCCTTCTTAAGTGTTTGTGCTATATAAAGGGAGAGAATTCATTCTTGTCATCACCCAGCCGATTACTTCCCTTGTTCTCTACCTGCAGCGTATGTGAGTAAACTAACGCTATTTATATCACGCACTATTTAATTATTTAACTTTAATTCGTCTCAGACAACCGTTTTAGTTCAGTACTTTTTTACAACTTCTATTTCAATATTCTTGAACTTTGTAATGTTAAACTTCTAAAGAGAAACCTTCGGCTAGCACTTTATTTTTTTTTACGGTATTGAAATTTAAACATGTAGTCCTGCCGTCCCGGCCAGTCGTCGCCCTGGCTAAATTAATTTTTGCAAAGTGCAGTGTTTTTTTGTTTTTAAACAACACATTGAAAAGATTTTCTTAATCATAAAATCATTATAAAATTAGTTTTCATTGATATATTTTTCATTAAACACAGTTAAAAAAAATCATCTCGAAAATTAAGTAAAATTTTAAAGAAATGGACAAATTTAAAAATAAATAAACGTAAGTCCTAACATGGCAAATAAGGAAACCTAGTTATGCATATAATTAGACAAATATAAGAAGTAATTTTTCTAAAATAAATACCAGACCAAACTAACTAAAAAATACACGAGTTGATAAAATATTGAAACATGATAAATGCAATTTATAATTATATTTTCACAAAGGATAAACATCTTTTTTTCAATAAATTATAACTTGAAATTCGCATAAGATAAACAAGTTTCTTGAGATTTACAAATATTAAATCACATCTATATATAACTATGTGAAAATTATTTTTCAGTGTCTTTCGAAGATCGTATCAAATCCGAAATGGCTTCAATGAAGATTGTTCTTTGCTTGGCCTTGGTGGCTCTCGCCCGCGGTATGTACGTGAATCAAGATTACAGCAGCGGAAGTGGATACAACAGCGGAAGCAGCGGCTACAATAGTGGAAGTGGATACAACAGCGGAAGTGGATACAACAGCGGAAGTGGATACAACAGCGGAAGTGGCTACAACAGCGGAAGTGGATACAACAGCGGTAGTAACTACAACAACAACGGCTACAACAACAACGGCTACAACAACAACGGCTACAACAACAACGGCTACAACAACAACGGATACGACAGCAATAGCTACAGCAACGGATACAAAAATGGCCCAGTAGGAAACAGCAATCAGTACACAGATGGTCTTTACTTCAACGGCGGTAACAACTACGGCTCAAACTACGGCTCATCCAACTATGGCTCATCCAGCTACTCTGCCCCATCCAACTATGGCTCATCTAGCTACTCTGCCCCATCCAACTACGGCTCATCCAACTATGGCTCATCTAGCTACTCTGCCCCATCCAACTATGGGTCATCCAACTATGGCTCATCTAGCTACTCTGCCCCATCCAACTACGGCTCATCTAGCTACTCTGCCCCATCCAACTATGGCTCATCTAGCTACTCTGCCCCATCCAACTATGGCTCATCTAGCTACTCTGCCCCATCCAACTATGGCTCATCTAGCTACTCTGCCCCATCCAACTATGGCTCATCTAGCTACTCTGCCCCATCCAACTATGGCTCATCTAGCTACTCTGCCCCATCCAACTATGGCTCATCTAGCTACTCTGCCCCATCCAACTATGGCTCATCCAGCAACTCTGCTCCATCCAGCTATGGCTCATCCAGCTACGGCTCCGGTAAGTTATTATATATTTGTTTAAATTTAATAACATTATTGAACCTAAAATACATTGGCAGTTTAAGTTAGCACAAAACTTTAATAAAAATACTTTATAACAGTTAAAGAAATTAATGCCATTTAACAAGCGGTTAAATTTCTTCTTGTAATTATTAATTTGTAATTGTCTTCTCTTTCATCTTTTGAACAAATGATTTTTTTCCTTCAGGATCCTCATACTAAGTACAACGTCAAGGAAGTTGACATTTTCGAGGTGATGTTTCGTTTGTGACGTTGTCCCACTGGCCACAGAGGTGATAGCTCAAAGCTTGAAAGTTTTGTGTGTGATGAAATTAGAAAATAAAATGATTTGATCACCCGAACCTCTCCAGACTTTGTTATAATTAACTGTGTTACATAAGTGTATTTTCAAGTTATCTTGTAACGCATGACACCATGTTAACCTTCTAACCTCTTTAATTATATTCTAATGCAGAAAGTGTATAGTTAATTTATAAACTAAATAAACGTAGAATAATAATTCTATTTTGGACGTATCAGTGACTCTTTTTAACAGACGGTTGCCATTGCAACGGCAGCCATCTTGAAAAAAACCTCTTGACTTTAGTGGAGGTTCCAAGATTGAAAATTATCCTATATATATATTGATTTGTCTTTTATTAACTCTAATAGAGTCAGCTGACAAGTGTTTGTAAAAGACAACACTCTAAAAATATATTTTTCGACTTTTCAAAATTTAGTGTGATGAAAAACCGTTATATTTTGTTGATAAATAAAATGGTATTTCATCTTGCCAACTTTGGGTAAAAAACATTTAGAAAAGCCTTGAAACAGAATATCTAGTATGTGCTTAAAATACCATGCCATAATGCATAATGTAGTGATGTAACGGACGAAACATATTTGAACCACTTTTCGTACTAATTTCACGCTAATGACTTGTAATACGACAGCATTAACGGTATAACACTGTGGAGGAAATATAAAAATACATAATGTATATACTAAATATAATACTGAAAGTTTAAAGTTCTGCCTCTCCCGGAGACAAATTTCCGGAAAAAAAAAAACCTTACTAACATTAACAAGTAAAAATTCCTCTTTGGGATCCACTGGGCTAAAGAAGTAGAGTTCGTAAATTTCTTGATCTAAGCACTTTGCCAAGTTAGTTAGTAATCCATCAGATCTTCGTGGACCCAGGGACGTTGAAACCGAGGCTGTAATTTGGGACATTCGGACTAGCAGATGTTAATAAGTGACATACAAAACAAAATGGGAAAACAAATATTGTTATGGGAACCATACAAAACACAAGGATATTTTGAAACTTGCTGTTTCCGACAATGGTTATCAAAAACTAATTTTTAAAGTAAAAATGATTTTAAAAACATGGATTTTTTCAAAGATTACAAATAAAAACATCAATAAAAAGTGTGTATCACAGGTATGAATTGTCTGATTAAATGGACAAAATTGTATTTCAAATCTGATTTCACCATCATTCTTTAGGGTATTTTTGTTTGTAAAACTTTAAAGCAAAAATTAAAGCATACAAAATAACGGTTATTTTAGATAATTGTAGAGCTGAATGCTTTGATTATTAGCAAAACCAATTTTCTAGATAATGTTTTAAGCAAAAAAAAATATAAATTATTTTTAATATGTAAGTTTTCTCAAAAAAATAAAATATTTATTTACATGAAAACACTTTTTCTCCATTACACGAATAATAAAATATATGCGACTTTCCTTTAACATTTTGATTTTTTATATATACTTACAAAGTACAAAGTCGAAATATAAGAACCATTTAAAAATTCTATTTGAATGTGTTCATTAATACAAGTAAGAACTATTCAACAGACTGTTCTAGGTCGTTCTAAAGATGTTGAATTCAAGCAGAGGCGTATACAGGTTTCCAAGTTAGGGGCAGCGGCGGCGAAAAAAAGTCCGCTCTTTCTGCTCCCCCCCCCCCCCCCCCCGTGCATGGACTACTGTGTTCAACTCACAGTGTGAACTGTAAGGTAATTAATGTGTGGGGATGGGGCAATAAATACTTTTATTTGGGTCATATTGCGGCCCCATGTGTCTTGAGCACAAAAAGGAAAAGTTTATGATGAAATTATGGAGGGTATGTTGTGTGAACAAGTAATGGTGGGTAAGTTGTGTGGGTATGTTATGTGGTAAAGTTATGGTATTATAAGACAGCTCGTCCAGTTATCTTCCATAATATAAGCGGGCTGGTAGTGTGTCAGTCCTTCCTTTCGTCATCGCTAAAGATTTTGGAACAATAAAAATAAACATACCACATGTCGTGCTTTTTACTTGCATGGCAGGTAATTTGAAAATAAATTCAACTCACGCTAATAAAAAATGTGAATGCAAAATCTCCAATAGGGAATTATTGTTGGAGTAATATAATTTGCAAAATGTGAATGTAAATTCTGTAGACGTGTAAGGGGACATTATTGTTGGAATATTATAATTAGCATGGTTTGATAAAAGGCTATCTTTTATTTATTTTATTCACTGAACGTACTGTTTACTAATGCTAATTTCTAATAAATTATTCCGCAACATTATACACGTGTCATCACGTTCATTAGGTGTTCAATGGTTTAATTCATGAAACTCTATTGTGATTTTTTTTTATTTAAAGAACTGAAAAAAAATTAATAAAGTGCTATATGGTAGGTAAAACACGGTTATATTAAATACTGCCTTTAATTTATTTCATACACTGAACGTAATGTTTATTATTATTCTAGCTTTCGGTTTGCGGATGCTGTGTTTGTGTTGTGTTTGTGTTGTGTTTGCGTTGTGTTTGTGTTGTGTTTGTGTTGTGTTTGTGTTGTATTGTGTTTAATTATATTCTGTTCCCAAGTTGGTACATTTAAAAAAGATTTACCGAGGCGGAGCAATGGTATGCAGCTTATGATATCATAAGACAGCTCGTCCATTTATGTTATATAGATGTCTTGCAACTGAACTAACGATACACAATTTTAGAAAATACATTTAGAGTTTCTGTAAACTAAATGTTATCATTGTATTGAAAATTGTGGTTGTATTTGTCATTTTGAGACCCTAAGCACAAAAACAATCATGGGGCACATCTAGATTTTATCTGGGATATTCGCTGTTCGCTAATACTAAAACGGTTGGTTACACATTTATTTTTGTATGTAATCGTTTCGATAATTACAAAAGACCCCTTTACCCACCAACCCTTATCTTTTGATAAAAATTTAAATAACCTATCGCATTATTTATAAAAAACCAATGCATTTCCAATTTATGTTTAAACATTAAAAAAGGTCTTTCACCATGCTCTTCAGCCTTTCTAATTTTAAATTGGAATATCCCTAGTTTTTACCAATTTTGTATAAGCGGAGCCCTACACTATTGTACATAAAACGCCCTGCGGTACGATATTACAAATGGTAAAATAAATTTTAAAAAATCACTGCATCAGCTGTTTCACACCTGAACGCACCGTATTATACAGGCTGTAAGTTATCGAGATCCAATCTGCATTACTGAACAGGTTCATTTCAAGATTGTTTTTAATTAATGCAGGAAAGTGTGACGAGTCGGTAAACCGCAACGGGATGGAAGTAATACTGATACATATCTTTATATATATATATATATATATATATATATATATATATATATATATATATATATATATATATATATATATATATATATATGTATATATATATATATATAAATATATAAATATATATAAATATATATATATATGTATATATATATATATATATATATATATATATATATATATATATATATATATATATATATATATATATATATATATATATATATATATATATATATATATATATATAGCGACAAAAATTTCAAGTTTCGATTTCCTTCCCCCCCCCCTCAAATTTACGATTTGCACCCCGACCTCAAACTTTCGATTTGCACCTCCCCTTAAACTTTCGATTTGCAACCCCCCCCCCCCCCCCCCCCCAAACCCTCAAACTTTCGATTTGCACCTCTTAAAAGACTATTTAACACTCGAATTGATCACTTAATTAATTGGAATTATCATTTTTCTCTATATATTGTGCTATTTTTTTGCCTTTGTGTCTCCCCCCTAAATGGTGTCACCCGGTGCGGTCCGCACCCCTCCCCCTTTTCGCTACACCTCTGTATATCTATATATGTAATTTAAAAATAGTAATACTTTGAAATAGCGTTTTCATTCCCTCTTCCTGGTAAATTTAAGTGCCCCCTCCTCAGCGAGAATATTGCATTGTCTGACAGATGCCCTAGTTCGCATGTACTGCGTGACAAATGAATTTTAAAAAATACAAAACGAAAATAAAAGATTTTTATCTGCAGTACGATCTGAATTTTTAAAAGGATTTAAAGTAATTGGTTTTCATTTGTTTTTCTTTTTTAATTTAACATTACATTTTGTTAAAAATATCATTTTTAAATAAATTACATAAACTTTTTTATAATGCTTAAAATGTTTTGGTTAAAATACACAAAGATTAAAAAACAATATTTACCATCGGACACCTTCTAGACTTGATCTGGGTTCCCTTGGGCAAATGAAAGAGATTACGTTTCGTTGTAGAAATAATTAGGCGATTATAAATTAAAAAAAAACACATAAGTTAAGATTAAATGTGACATTCGACATTAAAAGAAAATTTATACTTTTGGTTCTGTCAAAACACAAGGATTAAAAATATAATAACTTTTTTGCATACTTTTCTTGATTAACGATTAATTGATAGAATTAACTATTTTTTTCAATGTTCTTAATAAGTTCTTGACTAAAGTGATCTATAACAAAAAGAAACGAATGTTTTCAAGAAAAATAACAAACAATAAACAAAGAAAAAAAAAGATTGGATTAATGAGAGATTAAAAAATTAAACATTACGCGTTTATAATGTAAAGAGCAAAGTTATTATACAAAACAATAATAAATAAACACAAAAGTCATATAAAAAGGTGTTTATATATATATATATATATATATATATATATATATATATATATATATATATATATATATGAATATATATATATATATATATATATATATATATATATATATATATGAATATATATATATATATATATATATATATGAATATATATATATATATATATATATATATATATATATATATATATATATATATATATATATATATATAAGGGTATGAAGCTATAAAAGTCAAATTGAGTGAGCAGATAATATGTGATTCCTCTCTGGTTTTCACAACTGAATTGAATTTAAAATTAATAACACATAAATTCAACTGACAGGAACGTACCGGGGGACCTGGGATTAAAATCATAGGATTATAGGATTACTGAGATAAATGTGACATTGATGACAATCGTGCATGCTATCTCTCATCTCCTTAAACAGTATATAAGGGGAGAGAATCAACGCTGAAGTCACTCATCGCCGATTACTTCCCTTGTGCTTATCCAGAAGCAAGTGTAAGTAACTGAATCGACCATTTACTGGCATATATCTATTAAACTGTTAAAATAAAATAGAATTTTAAATCATAGTTTTTAAAGTATAATTACATAACAAATTAAAGTACTTCACCTAGAATTTGTAAATTTTAAAAATACTTATTTGAAACTAAGTCTCTATTTAATTTTGTTCAGTTAGTATTTTTTCAAGTATATGTACATGTGTACACATTATATATATATATATATATATATATATATATATATATATATATATATATATATATATATATATATATATATATTGTGAGAAATTTCGTCCACCTAACTTAAACGATACTCTTGTAATCAGCTTTTCGGAAACCGATTTCTACCTTTACAATACTTGCTCTTTATTCTAAAATGGAGCAAGTAATACAACTAATAAACCGGGAGTGATCTCCCCTAAACTTTCTCGAATATTCTTATATAAAACAACAGGGGATGGGAACTCGGGATATAGATATGATTTTTAATCCATTTTAAATACATAAACTTTTTAAAATAAAATAGAATCTCATAGAAAAAAGTATTGCACACCAAGCGAACGCCGAATAAAGATGTTCATAATGGTGCGCAATATTATTAGTACTTTATAAATTTAGATGCGTTTTTGAGAAATCGGAAATAGCGTCAATTAGTACTTCCCGTCAACGGAAATTACTCAAAATTTAACAGAAGGAAGAGAACTAGATCTTTTACTTACATGTGAAATTTCATTTATCTATCTGAAATAGTACTCAAGTTATAGGCTTTTGAAAAATTCAAAGTAGAAAAAGTACCACTTCCGGTTATCGGAAATTGCTCAAAAGTTGATACGGATCTACGATTTTGATAAAATACTTATATATGAAATTTCATCAACCTAGCTGTAACGGTACTCAAGTAATCGTGTTTACACACACACACACAGACACACACACACACACAGACACACAGACATACGGACAAGATTGCAAAATTATGGTTTTCCGTATCAGTGAGGTGTAAAACGTCGAGATTTGTAAAAATCTCGATTTTTTTTTTTTGCACGATTACAATACTTTTTCTATACTACGTATATACGAGAAAGTAAAAAGGAATACCATAAGTATTTTAAAATATTCCGAGTAAATAATTAAAATTTTATAATTTTGCAGACCAATTTCCAAAATGGCCTCTCTTAAGTTGATTGTCTGCATCGCCATGGTAGCTGTTGCTAGTGGTATGTACGTCAACAGTGGTAGCACTGGCTACAACAGTGGAAGTGGCTACAACAGCGGTAGCAACAGCTACGACAGCGGAAAGGGCTACAACAGCGGAAGTGGATACAACAGCGGAAGTGGATACAACAGCGGAAGTGCTTACAACAGCAACAACAACGGCTACAACAACAACGGCTACAACAACAACGGCTACAACAACAACGGCTACAACAACAACGGCTACAACAACAACGGCTACAACAACAACGGCTACAACAACAACAACGGATACAACAATGGCTACAGCAACGGTTACAACAATGGCCCAGTAGGAAACAACGACCAATATAGAGATGGTCTTTACTTCAATGGAGGTAAAAGCTATGGTTCAAACTACGGCTCATCCAACTATGGCTCATCCAACTATGGCTCATCCAACAATGCTGCCCCATCCAACTACGGCTCATCCAACTATGGCTCATCTAGCTACTCTGCCCCATCCAACTATGGCTCATCTAGCTACTCTGCCCCATCCAACTATGGGTCATCCAACTATGGCTCATCCAACAATGCTGCTCCATCCAACTACGGCTCATCCAACTATGGCTCATCTAGCTACTCTGCCCCATCCAACTATGCTGCCCCATCCAACTATGGCTCATCCAACAATGCTGCCCAATCCAACTATGTTGCCCCATCCAACTACGGCTCATCTAGCTCTGGCTCCTACGCTAAAGCACCCAGCACCTACAACGCTAACAACAACTACGCTTCTGGTAAGTTAACATTTTATTCTCATTCTTTCACTAGAACCTATATAATCTAATTATCTTTTATTTACATAAAACCGTTAAAAGGAGAAGTAAAAAAAAATAGCACGTAAACAGACTTTTAAGTTCCCACACTTGATTTTTTACTCTATTAGAATCTATAGACTGTACTAATTCCCATACTTATCTACTCTGTTTTTCAGGATCATCATATTAAGTACAAAGTTGAAGACGGCGATGTTTTCGATGTTTCAACGACTCCGACTTCAGACTAGCTGTATTTTTACAGCTTTTTCTTTTTGATAATAAAATAAACTATTTCTTCGAACTTACAATATTTTTGTGTTTTTTTAATTCTTAAATTAAAAAAAAATTCGAAACAGTAATCTTATTTAATTCGTCAGTAACAATAACGGTAATTGGTGAAGTAATCATTCATATGTATCCTCTGATAGAAGAATAGCGTGTAAAAAGCCGAATTGAGCTTGAAGCCGAATTAAAACTTAAGTCATGGGTCCGGGAAAAGTTCAACAGTAACATCTCTCCACGAGACTGCTTCACTTTAAGATAAAGATGGCTGTCCAATGTGTTAATTGTTCGCATTTGTAATGTTTAATGCGTAACAATGCATTATAAGTTTCGGCTATAGATTTAATGATATAGATTGGCTGTTTCTATTAGGTTCCATCACTATTATAATTATCTAATTCAAGAATACAAGCGATAAATAGACTTAAGCCATATGTTAGGCTGAATGTCTGTCAGAGAAACTCGATTTTAGATTTAATTACACAATAAATCAGTGGCGTATTCAGGGGGGGGGGGTTTGGGAGGGGGGGGTTAAACCCCCCCCCCCCCCCATCGATCCCTCGATATATAGAAAAAGTATGAGGGGGGGGGGTGCAAATCGAAAGTTTGTCCCCGGGTAAAAATTGGAACCCCCACCCTTGAGACGCCACTGCAATAAATAATAGAGTTTTTTTACTGAACTATGTCAGGCCCTAAATATTTCATATTAATCTTTGTTTATTAACTTTGGAAAAGGTTTAGTTATGACATATTTTAATTAAAACTAGATTTACTTTATGATTACGGAAAGTATGCTAAATAATACAAAACATTTTCATGAATTGATGTGAGAGTACCTAGTCAAGACGATAGCGCTAGCTAAGGACTTATGTGGCTTGGGTACGGAACCTAAGCAGTCATTGTCAATTTTATTTGTTTTACTGTTCGCGTCCAGTATGAAGACAGAGAGAAATCTCAAAGGACTCGAATGTTTCTAAATCATTGATACTTTTTGACGCTTAATTTAATAATTTATTTATTTATTATTCATATGAGGTTTGCGATAGAAAAAAACCGCCTCATAACTATTAAAATTCTGAATCAGATAAAGTGAATCACGAGTTTTGTTTTAAAAGTTTGTTTCCCAATCAACAAAATAAAAATGGAGTGTGCTGAAGGATTCAGTTCACGACTGGCAGCCACAATTCAATCCGAATTCCTTCATTGTCACGGAGACGATAGCTTGAGTGCTCCACATCCTGCAGCGAAAGAGGATATCTACACGAATGCAACGCATACACAATGGATGTGCAACCGCCACCAGCGCGCAGCGCATGCGGGTGCTTTGCTAGTTATTCCTTCAAAAAAGAAATAAAATGTAGTCATAGGCTTATTTAAAGTGCTTATATGAAACATGCATCAATATATTAGTATAAACACTGCACAGGTTGTATATAAAATTGTTTTTGTTACTCGTTAGGTTCAAAATGCTGATTTCATTCCTAAAATAATACAACATTTGCAATTGGATAATATCTGGTTATATGAATGTTAGACCACCAGCTTTACCTTATAGCACTGGACGGTAAACAACAGGCTTCATGGGTTCGATGAAAGTAAAATCAATATCAGACTTCAGATTTCAGAATAAACAATATTCACTTTATTTTTTAAAATAAACAAATGCATAAGCTATAACATAAATTACAAATATGCACGTCGAGAACTGATTTAACGGTTTCGGAAATGTCTACTTTATAAAAAGTACAATAGAAAATAAGTATAATATAGGAAAAGTGAAATAAAATTTATCATGACATTAATATTTTGTTCTTTAATATACCCAATATAAGTAAATTTACAGTAAAAGCAAATAGGCCTTTATATATGTATGCCTATATAAATACATATTTAAATAAATAAGTATATATATACATATATATCATACATATATAAAATGTACTAACTATATAGAGAATCTAGTATATTATATATATAAATATATATATATATATATATATATATATATATATATATATATATATATATATATATATATATATATATATAGTCACTGGATGAGGGAATGAGACCTTTAGCTACGTCAGCGGTTGTCAGCCAACCTAGTGACGCCACAGATGGATATTGAAAATAATAGTATATAAACGCTCAAGGATGGAAACAGTATTTCATAACTAAAGGGAACATCTGACTTAAGTCAAAGAGGAATTCATCTTATTAGTAAACCAAATCTAAATTGTTTTACAATTCAACAATTAGAGGTTATGGTCAAAACACTGAAATCATCTTTTTGACAATTCACCTTTTTGAAGATATTAGAGATCTTTTATACATAATTCATTCAATCGTTTAAATAAATCGCGATATTCATCTATTTTAAGACGTCAAAATTTACCGGCAACATTATTTACATAATCCTTGTAAAATATCTCGTTTGATAATATTTACATAATTTATTCACCTTTGTATAGAAATCTGGGACATTGTTTACTCAAATGATTTGGAAAGGGGTAGAATCAGCAAATAAAAGCTCAATTTAGAAGCAAAAATACTGTAGAAAAAATGCAGACAAATACCTAATAAAAATTTATTATAATCTGTTTTCAACTTACAGATAGCTTAAAGAAAATATTTTGAAGAGTATAAAATCGAATGAATGAAATCGAATTAAGTTAAAATTATGTTTTTAATTGAATTTGTTAGGTAAAGATTTAATTAAACTATTAGAAACAGTTATTTGCTAAATAAAGCGGGAGTGAGCTCCCCCAAACTTTCGCGAATATTAGTACATAACAGTAAAGTTTGGGATGGTACTTCCAGTGGAGTCGGGCTATTAAAAAAGAAGGTAAGTTTGTATTAAAACCGCTCACATTTTCTAGAAAACATAACATTCTGAAACATTCTGTGAAATCATATAAAGTGGGCCTATATTTTCAATTGACAAAAATCGCTTAAAACTTCCAAGAAACCACTTTATTGGATATACTTCTTAAATAAGATATTTTATAAAAAAATGAAACGGTACCCAAGCTCGGTGTTCACGCACAAACACACAGACAGAAATACAGACAACAGTACAGTGTAAGATCTATCATAGAAAACAGCCAGAATAACTGCAAGTGACCGCCTAAAGTGGAAAAAGCTTTATGTGAGGCCCCACGTGTCTTTGTCACTGAAGGGAAAAGATGAAGGTATACAAGGTAGAGATTTGTTAAAGCCTCGATTCCGTTTTTTCGAATGATTGGAGTTCCACTGTATAAGAGAGAGAAATAAGTATCGATGACCATAAACATTCTTTATTCTGTAGTAAACATCAAGAATCTGCATGACTAATTCGCCGATTATTTTGTTGATAATAAAAACGGAATAAATATTGTGGACGTTGTTTTTGTATCTAAGTGTCACATTAGCTGATGTAACCAAGCTGGCTGTCCCTTTACTGTGGGTTATCTAATGACGTGACACTTAACACAGGTGCAACATACACTACTTTAACCACTACTGCCCAATGAAGTACTAACCCGACAACTATCGTACCAAAATCAAGTTTCTGAACAATATTTGTCTTTAAAAATATTTCTCGTCCCTGACCCATTGCTCCCCGCCCCCAGTCCACAAAAATAAAATAAAACAAATACTGCTGCCTTGACAATAATATTACACATCCAAAGATTGCCTCTCCGACAAAAGTCCTAACAATTTTAGCCCCAGCAAAAGCCTTAAAAACTGCTGTCTTAACGAATGTTGCCCATCCAGATATTTCTCCTCATGAAATAGTGCTTCCCCCCTTCTAATCTACTTGGCAAGTATTGAACATTTCACTATTGTTTCTCGGAAAAACAACCCTAAAATATTTTGCCCAAACAAATATCGCCCTCTCCAAGTTATTGCAAAAAAAAACAAAAAAAAAAAAAACTACTGCCCTTCAAGCATGTTATGATTCATCAGCTGCTAAGCCTCCCCCCCCCCCAGACTATGGCTAAACGTAAGTTGATCATTAGATCTAATTATAAACAATTTAACAAAATCAACATTTAGTTTGAGAAAACTAATATGAATAATTTAAGTAAAAAAGACAGTCAATTAATTAGAGAAAATGATTACGAAATTAATAGAAATTAAATCTCGCTAATCACGGTGGGAACTATAAAATCGTTCTTTAGTAAAGATGTGTCGACTCAGCTCTAACTTACAATGAGAGTACAAAGTTCGGATGATGGATAGCTATCAGACTTATGATGGTATTAACGTAGCGTCCTAGAGCGGATGGTGGTGGATCGGAAATTTTATTGTAGTCGAAATGAAATTAATCATCAGATTAAAGAGATTAACCTGACAAGAGTGACAGATTTACATGTTATCTTATTTCAGTGGAAATTGTATAAAAGGGGAGAGAATTAGAGTTGAAGTTACTAACTGCTGATTTCGTCCCTGTACACGTCCAGACGCAAGTGTAAGTAGCATAACTATTAAAACTTAGTTTTAAATATACTTTGTATATTTCTACTGGGTAAAAGCTATAAACTTCTGTTAACTACTTCTCAACTTACAATAAAAAATAAATAAACAAGCAAATGCAGTTTATTATTTATATAAATATAGAAGTATAAAGTACGTTAATAATAAATTTCTCCTCTCAATAAATAAAATGTAATAGTTACATTTTTATTACTTTGTTGTAATATTATAGAGTTTTTTGTCAGTTTTCGACTTTTTACTCCCTACTTTATTGCATACGGAAAATAAAGGATGCATTGTCAAAAAATAGATATTCGAATACAAGACCTTTTCCATTTTTTATCATTTCAAACAGACATCCATATTGTAGTCATAGGTTAAATAACATAATTCTTATTATAAAGGATTTTTGTTTTAAAAAAGTGAAGATTCAGCTTTGTTGTCAGCATTTTCTGTTTACAGTGGCTATTTTATTTTAGCCCTTCAAGATCTAAAGTTTGTGTTAAAATATCCGCATCAAAAACTGTTTTTCTCCCTATAGATCAATCTCAAAATGGCCTCAATCAAGTTGATTGTCTGCATCGCCATGGTGGCTGTTGCTAGCGGTATGTACGTGAACAGTGGTAGCACTGGCTACAACAGTGGAAGTGGCTACAACAGCGGTAGCAGCAGCTACGACAGCGGAAAGGGCTACAACAGCGGTAGCAACAGCTACGACAGCGGAAGCAATAGCTACGACAGCGGAAAGAGCTACAACAGCGGAAGCGGATACAACAGCGGCAGTGAATACAACAGCAGAAGTAACTACAACAACAACGGCTACAACAACAACAACAACGGATACAACAACAACAACGGATACAACAGCAATAGCTACAGCAACGGTTACAACAACGGTCCAGTCGGAAACAGCAATCAGTACAGAGATGGTCTTTACTACAACGGTGGTAACAACTACGGCTCAAACTACGGCTCATCCAACTATGGCTCATCCAGCTATTCTGCCCCATCCAACTACGGCTCATCCAACTATGGCTCATCTAGCTACTCTGCCCCATCCAACTACGGCTCATCCAACTATGGCTCATCTAGCTACTCTGCCCCATCCAACTATGGCTCATCTAGCTACTCTGCCCCATCCAATTATGATTCATCCAACTATGGCTCATCTAGCTACTCTGCCCCATCCAACTACGGCTCATCTAGCTACTCTGCCCCATCCAACTACGGCTCATCTAGCTACTCTGCCCCATCCAACTACGGCTCATCTAGCTACTCTGCCCCATCCAACTATGCTGCCCCATCCAACTACGGCTCATCTAGCTACTCTGCCCCATCCAACTATGATTCATCCAACTATGGCTCATCTAGCTACTCTGCCCCATCCAACTACGGCTCATCTAGCTACTCTGCCCCATCCAACTATGGCTCATCTAGCTACTCTGCCCCATCCAACTATGGCTCATCTAGCTACTCTGCCCCATCCAACTATGGCTCATCTAGCTACTCTGCCCCATCCAACTACGGCTCATCCAGCTACGATTCTTCCAACTCTGCCTCCTACGGCAAAGGCTCCAACAGCTACAATGCCAACAATAACTACGCTTCAGGTAAGAAAAGACATCTTTCTTATAACCATAAGATAAACAAATATTATCTGAACGTATCTTTTCACACAATATCTGACTGTTTCGATTTTGATGATTAATTAATTTTTTGTCTCTTCTCTCTTTAGGATCATCCTATTAAGTGTAACATAGACGATGGCGGCGACTGTTTCGCTTTATCGGCGACGACGATGTTTGCAATGCTAGTCAAATATTTTCTTTTATTTATGAAATAAAGGGGTTTTTTTGCTCGCCACTTATATAATCTTATTTTATTTTTATAAGCTTCACATGTAAAAAGAACGTATATGTTATTTTTGAAACACATTGAGCCCTGCAAAAATTATACAATCCGTGGAGTTATAACATGCTACAAAAAATACTCCACTGCAATGATTAATTCTTAATTCACAAGAGCTGAAAATCAAGAAGATGTTTAAAATTAAATTTTACAATAAATTCGAAAAAAGCGTATAATATTTCATCTCCTTTATAATCTTAAATCACGAGAACTAACTACAATGATTCTTCGTCTGTCGCTTCATTTTAACTCCATGAAGGGCGAGAAAATATTTCATCAGCGAAATCAATTTGTAATTACTTTAAAGTAAAACGCCATGAAAATCCAACCTTTCCCATGATTTTCAATAATAATTACTAATTTACTTTTTAAGCTTATAAGACCCAAACACTGTCTATATATACGAAATAGTATGAATAGAGAATTATCTGCAAGTTATTCTAAGTAGCAGCTAGTAAATGTTAGTCTAATACTAAATTATTATTGTTACACATTATGACACATATTTTTCTTCAATAGTAGCACGACACTCTGCTGCCTTTGTTATAGGCTTATTATAGTTACACAATAAATATCTGTATGTATATAGTACTGAGTAAGTGCTAAATCAAAATAAAATTAGTATAATATAACCTAATTCCTGATTATATTACTATTGTTACAGATTTTGACACTGTTTTTCTTTTATAATTTACATATTATTATGAAAATATGAAAGAAAAACAAAAGTAAGCTAGTGTATGGACCTACATGGCAACTAGAGTCTACCTACAGGACGTAAGCATTGTTCAATCAACAAAGTATTATACTACAGAAAAGTCACAATACAGTAGTCCAAGCTGATATCATGGTCGTACCGTTGCATAATGTATCAAAATAGCTACATACCGTTGGACATAATTGGATGTTATCAGCACAAATATAACAACATAGTATACAAACAAATTATTCTTAGGTACAATTACTCAACTGAGATTAGGAAATAGTTTTTTCACAAAGAAAATCACGGCCTGTGAATTGTGTGGAATGAAACACACCTATAATCTGTTACAGGTATGAATTTGGGTCAAAAGTAATAAAACAGGAGTATAGCACATGAAAACTCAGTTTTTAACATTCGTGTAGGATCAGTGTGGGTTATCACACTTTGCACCAAAATTGATACAATATGAAACAAAAGTCTAGATTAATGCTATTTTCATAAATTATCATCTCATTAAAACTGTATTAAACCACACAAAAAGCAGTTATGAAAAGTTATATGTAATTTTAAGAAAAACAAAATCTGTGTGGTAGAACTGTTCTGGATACATACGTTTACAAGATACTCTACGTAAAATTTTCATCTAATAATTTATTATTAGTTTGAATTAAAGTGCCAGAGTTGGCACTCCTTGAGGGTACATCGCCTTGGGGATGGAGAAAACTGCCCTGAAGCACGTCTCTCAGTAAAATGTTTTAACCCTTTTTTTTACGGTATTATGTTCTGAATGAAATTTTTACTTAAACAATGTGTTACTATATTGCTTTTGGCATATTCAAAGCATATGTCGAAGGAAATTTCGTTTCATAAATTTTTAATGGCCCAAACATATATTGGTACTTATAAGTATCGTCAGGAATGTAGGACATTTTTTTTTCAAATTTTTTTTTTTACAAAACAGGAACAAACGATACAATTTATTAACTAATAACATAGCAATCATTATAACAATCACTTTTTGTAATTTTCGCACATAAATACAGCACAAAAGTATATTTTGAGTACGATATTTACTTGATTTTCTATCGGAACACATCTTAGACTTCAAACACAGCAAAAGTTGCCGACATATCATGCTCCCTCAATCTTGTCTGTGGTCTTTCTAGTGTAGCAACGGTTGCCGGAATGAACATGCTTTTGCTAGAAGCTTCCAATAGCTAGTACAATGAGCCGCATAAACAAACAAAAGCCTAGCCATTCAGCACGCAACTACTAGTAATACTAGTGTAATTGTAGCCTACTAGCATATTATGACAAGTCTACACTACAGTGCAAAGTTCATAAATAGAAGTGAGCTCAATGTGGTTAGGATAGCCGTAGTGGCCAACTGTTTTCTGTTTAATGATTAAAATTTACCATATAGATCTATACTATATGCAGAAGTACGGACTATTACTAGTTTACAGGTATACATTACGTAAATGCTAGTTGTTGTAGGCAAGACAGTTTATTGCAGTAAATATAACTAACAAATTAAATCTTACTACTAGAGCTAGGTTTTGGTATACAAATGAAGTATACTAAACCTAGTAAACGAGCCTGCAACAGCTACCTTTATTCTTGTTATTCTTTTACTACTAGAAATCAACATGTAATTATAATATTTCTTGGTAAACCATATGCTAACCTTATTATAAATGTGTAAATATAATTTTTTGAGTACATTTCGAGAATTAATTATCAAAATAATATTTATGTCACTCCACATCGAAAATCTGCCATTTCCTAAACATCCTAAAAAAATAACCGTGTGCCCTGACGGTACTTATAAGTCCATTTGTAAACATCGATCTAATACAAAGACAATTTGATTAAAATTGTATAACTAGAAGTTAAACGCGTTTGCCTGACTATTGAAGTTGCCAATAAAAAATATTTGGGGTTGAAAACTTGAAAAATAAGGTAAAAGGTGTGTGAGAAATGTACAGAAAAATTGTGAACTACCGATATAGCAAGACATTGAAAATGGCGCCACACCAGTAATTTTGAAAAAAACATCTATCCCTCGAACTACCGGCGACTCAGGGGAGATAATACTATTAATTACTTTAATAATTTTTAAAATTCGTATTAAATTAAAAATAATACAGGCACTTAATTAAAAGGGTGCTTATAAGTACCGTCAGTAGATTAAGGGTTAAGTGACTTCTCGAAGAAAAAACTGTAAAAAAAAAACACTATAAGAAACAGTTTTGTAGTTTCTGTCTTGGCCCTGAACTATTAGTATAAGTACATTAACTCTCTCTAACAGTGACAATAAAAAAAATTCAGTTCCTGGTGAACCCAATATTAAACTTGTGAATCGATATGAAGTTAATATAATAAGTTACTTCCCATTTATTTGTTAAAAAATCAACAAAGAGAGATAACCCAAACAATGTTCTAAAGTTGATAAATACACATAGAAATTCACTAGTATTAAAAACAAAATTAGGGATCATAGGGATTTTCGTTTTGCATAACGTGAATATAGAGATATTTTATAAGAAGATAGCCGTTAATTATTACTTTTTTTATAATATAGCTATTATGTTATACCTGTTAGTTGTTTCTATTAGGTTCCAACACTATTATCAATTATCTATTTCGAGAATACAAGCAATAAAAAGACTTAATCAATTTGTTAGGTCTGATAGGTCTGTCAGAGAAACTCGATTCTAGCTTTGATTACGCAATAAATAATTGAGTTTTTTAATGAACTGTTACATGCTTTGAATATTTCGTATTAGTCTTTCCTGCTTAACATTGGAATAGGTTAAATTAGGATATAAATAATAGAAACACGATTTTAGTTTATGATTACGGATAGCATGCTAAATAATGCAAAAAAATCATCAATTAATATGACAGTTCTTAGCCAAGATTTGCATTTTATAATTTCTGGTTATCGGAATGTTTGACCGTTAACTACACGATACAAAAGAACACTAAGTTTAGCATATAGCACTTGACCACAAGGCTTCATTGACTCGACGAAATCAAAATAAATTCCAGACTTCAGATTTAAATATTTTTTTTTATAAAAATAAAACAATATGTCCCAAGTACGTCAATTTTTACCGTTATTTTTTTTTCTTCGTTACAATTTAAAAAAAATAAATACATAGCCTATAAAATAAATACTACAATTATCTACACCAAAAAATGATTTAATATTTTCAGAAATGTTTCCTTCATATATAGATACAGTGCAGGTATACGGGATAAATTCCGAGGTGAGCAACACATTTAAAATATATCAAAAAATAAAAATTAAAAAAGCGAAATTAATAGTTTATAGGTTTGTTTCATAAAAGAATAAGCATAACAAACCGGGAGCGATCTCCCCTAAACTTTCTCGAATATTCTTTTATAAAAAAACAGGGGTTGGGAACTCGGGATATAGACATGAATTTTAATCCATTTTAAAACGTTTTTCTTAACTCAGCTTCGCGTTTGTTTGTTTGGATGTTTGTTGTTAAAATTGACATCGAAAATTAGCCCACTTCTGATTGCTCTAGAGACCTGAAATTTGGCATGCAGGTTACTTTCGCCTAACAATTTCAGATGCAATCATAAAAACTAGCAATTAGTGACCGTAATTAGCTTAATTTAATTACGCCCAAAGGACCATAAAATTGAGGACATGATTTCTAAAGATACCGACAAGACTGGAGGCTTGTTGACACAGTTACTTCGGCCCCAATCGATGTGAGCGCGCTGGCCGTGATCGTATAGTGGTTAGTACTTCGCGTTGTGGCCGCGACAACCCAGGTTCGAATCCTGGTCGCTCAAGATTTTTTTAGTCCGTGTATTTATAAACACTTAGTCAATTCATACTTAATCAAGTCATTAGATAAAGTAGAAAATAAACTATATAAAAAACTTTTTTAAAAACCACGTTTTTCATGTGTAGCAACGGACTAAAAAGGAGAAAATAAAATACTTAAAAAACACTTTTTAAAAAACCACGTTTTTCTTGTGGACTAAAAAGTAGAAAATAACTATTTACATACATTTGATGACAAAAAACGTGGGTCGGGCAGATGGGTCGGGAAATTTGATGGTGAACGTACCCACGTTTTTTGTCATCAAATGTATGTAAATAGTTATTTTCTACTTTTTAGTCCACAAGAAAAACGTGGTTTTTTAAAAAGTGTTTTTTAAGTATTTTATTTTTAAATACTTAAACTTTTTAAAATACAGTAAAATCTCGTAGAAAAAAATTTTCACACCTGTGAACGCCAAATAAAACGTGCATAATAGAGCGCAATATTATTAGTACTTTATAAATTTACATTCATTTTTTGAGAAATCGGAAATAGCGTAGATTAGTAATTTTAATAAACGGAAATTACTCAAAATTTGACAGAAGGTAGACAATTAGATTTTTTACTTACATGTAAGATTTCATTTATCTATCTAAAATAGTACTCGAGTTATAGGCTTTTGAAAAATTCAAAGTAGAAATAGTTCCACTTCCGGTTATTGGAAATCGCTCAAAAGTTGATCAGGATCTACGATTTTAATAAAATACTTATATATGAAATTTCATCAACCTAGCTGTAACGGTACTCAAGTTATCGTGTTTACACACACACAGACATACGAACAGAATTGCAAAGTCCAGATTTTAGGACTCGATAACGCATAAAACGCCAAAATGTTTATATATTTGTATTTATAATTTTTGCCTGATTAAAATAAGTCCTCTATACTCCGAATGTGATGAAGGACTGAGGAGTAAAACGGTGAAAACAATCAAAATTTCATGTTATTTTTGTGCACGATTACAATACTTTCTCTATATTTCGTATATACGAGAAAGTAATAAACCGGGAGTGATCTCTACTAAACTTTCTCGAATATTCTTATATAAAACAACAGGGGATGGGCAATCCATTTTAAATACTTAAATTTTTAAAAATAGAATAAAATCTCGTAGAAGAAAGAATTGCGCACCAAGTGAACGCCAAATAAAGATGTTCATAATAGTGCGCAATATTATTAGTACTTTATAAATTTACATGCGCTTTTTGAGACATCGGAAATAGCGTAAATTAGTACTTCCGGTCAACGGAAATTACTCAAAATTTGACAGAAGTAAATCTCGATTTTAAAAAAAAATATTTTTGCACGATTACAAGACTTTCTCTATACTTCGTATATACGAGAAAGTAAAAATGGAAAAGTTAAACAAAAATACCCGAATGACGTCATTGAATCTAGAGTAAGCAAAAAATTTAAAAGCGAATGCCGAAAAAATACAAAATAATAATCACGTCATCGATACTTGATATACAGACACTAACATTACCGCCTATCATATTTGTCTAATCTTAAAAGTGGTCTGCATGTAGATTTTCTTTCAGGCATCTATTTGAATAGGGCGGCAGACTACCCTTCCCCTGAGTAACGTCTACCGACTGCAGCACCCCCCCCCGATCGAAATACAATTTATATAGAAAATATATACTTTTACTAGTGAGAGCCCCCTCCCCCGCGGAGAAGTTAACCATCCCCCCATCCAACAGAAAAGTATAGTGCGCCTCCACCCAAAGAAACAAGTCTGAAATAAACACAATCTGCATGATTGAGGTTTAGAGGCCAAAAGTAGGAAACGTCTAGATTATAAAAGCAGGGTCTACATTTAGTCTTTACGATCTAGAAATGCGACCATTGTTTCTTCAGACTTTTATAGCCCCGGTGGGGCGGGGATAGTTGAAATGAAATTTTCGGAAGGGAGGCGGACACTGGAAAAAGTATGATTTGCGATATACATTCTATGTTGTTATAGGTGGTGGTAGACTTTCTTCGGCGGGCTTCACCACTTACCCCCCCCCCCCCCCCCCTCGGAAATGCATGAAAGAAACTCTAAATGCAACTTTTGTCAAGTTTAAGCTTAGGTGCAAGGTTGAGGGATATGGCTACGACTATATTTAGTATCAATGTGCAGTAACAACGTGTTGATCTAGGTTGAAACTGTTTTCAATGAAATTATTCGTTTTCTTTGAAATTTTAAGTAGAAGCGGTGATTTTGGTTTTGGTTTCGGTTAAGAGAAAAAGACAACACTATCAATTCAACCTAGCACCCGTTGTATTTCTCCATCAACGGGCCGTTTATCTCTATATTATATATTTAAAGAAAACATTTAGTTTCTCATTTTTAGTGCATTATTATAAAAAAAGCTTGTTATCAAAACGTGTTTATGCATATTTTTACCGATTGTAGTTCCACCGTATAAGAAAAAGAAAAAGTTTTACTTAAAAAGCAATTTTCCTTCCAACTATAAATAAGCATTGATGACCATAAACCTTCTTCGGTCAAACTCTTCGCTGTGTAGTTATCTAGTGACTTGACTCTTAGCACAGGTATAACATACATTACATTAGCCACTACTGCCAAAATAAATTATTAAACCAACAACTATCTTAACAAAAACAAATTTCTGTATTTTAGTTGTCTTTCGAAATATTACTTGCCTCTGAACTTTGCGCCCCCCCCCTCTTCCCACCAAAAATAAAAAATAATAATGCTGCCTTTAATAATAATATTACACATCCAAATATTGCCTCTCTGACAAAAGCCCTAATAATTATATCCCCAGCAAAAGCCCTAACTACTGTTGCACCAACGAATGTTGCCCATCAAGATATTTCTCCTCATGAACTAGTGCCCCCCCCCCCCCCCACCCTCACTAACTTACTGCCCTTGACAAGTGTTGCACATCCCACTATTGCCTCTCCGACAAAAGCCCTAAAATATTTTGCCCTAACAAATATTGCCACCCTTTCCCCGCCTCTCTATGTTATTGCTATAAAAAAACTACTGCTAAAATTTGTCTTTTTCCCAGTTTAGTCTCCCCCCCCCCCACTCCACACACACAATCTATGGCTAAACGTCCGTTGATCAGCACATTTGAGTGTAAACAATTTAACTCTTTTTTTTACACAATCAACATTTAGTTTCAGGAAACAATAAAGAATTATTGCATTAACAAAGACAGTAAATTAATTTAAAAAAAAATAATTACGAAATCATCGGTAACTAAGTCTCGCTAATCCCAGTAGAGATGTGTCGACTCAGCTCTAACGTACAATGAGAGTCCAAATTACGGATGATGGATAGCTATAAGAGTTATGAAGGTATTAACGAACCGTCCTAGAGCGGATAGTGATTGATCGGAAATTTTATTGTAGTCGAACTGAAATTAATCATCGGATTATCGAGATTAATCTGACAAGAGTGACAGATTTACATGTTATCTTATTTCAGTGGAAATTGTATAAAAGGGGAGAGAATCAGAGTTGAAGTCACTAACTGCTGATTTCGTCCCTGTACACGTTCAGACGCAAGTGTAAGTAGCATAACTATTAAAACTGAGTTTTTAAATATACATTATATATTTGTACTGGGTAATAGCTATAAACTTCTGTTAACTACTTCTCAACTAACAATAACAAATAAATAAACAAGCAAAGGCAGTTTATTATTTATATAGATATAGAAGTATAAATTACGTTAATAATAAATTTCCCTCCATAAATAAAATTTATTAGTTACATTTTATTTCTTTGTCGTATACACATTATAGAGGACGTATTGCTATCGTGCTGAATAATAAAAGTTTTTTTGTCGGTTTTCGACTTTTTACTCAATACTTTATTCTATACGGAGAAAAAGGGATGCATTGTCAAAATTTAATTGATGTGTATTTTTTATGAGAGCAGATGATAAAAAACAAGATCTTCCCCAACTTGTATCATATTTAAACAGACATCCATATTATAGTCTTGGTTACATAATTTTATTCTTATTATAAGGGATTTTTGTTTTAAACAAAAGTGAAGAAACAGCTTTGTTATCATTATTTGTTTACAGTTGCTATTGTATTTAAGCCCTTCATGATCTAAAGTTTGTGTTAAAATATCCACATGAAAAACGTATTTTTCCTTATAGATCAATCTCAAAATGGCCTCAATCAACTTGATTGTCTGCATCGCCATGGTGGCTGTTGCTAGCGGTATGTACGTGAACAGTGGTAGCACTGGCTACAACAGTGGTAGCAACAGCTACGACAGCGGAAAGGGCTACAACAGCGGTAGCAACAGCTACGACAGCGGTAGCAATAGCTACGACAGCGGAAAGAGCTACAACAGCGGAAGCGGATACAACAGCGGCAGTGGATACAACAGCGGCAGTAACTACAACAACAACGGCTACAACAACAACAACGGCTACAACAACAACGGATACAACAGCAACAGCTACAGCAACGGTTACAACAATGGTCCAGTCGGAAACAGCAATCAGTACAGAGATGGTCTTTACTTCAACGGTGGTAACAACTACGGCTCAAACTACGGCTCATCCAACTATGGCTCATCTAGCTACTCTGCCCCATCCAACTATGGCTCATCAAACTACGGCTCATCCAGCTACGCTGCCCCATCCAACTATGGCTCATCTAGCTACTCTGCCCCATCCAACTATGGCTCATCTAGCTACTCTGCCCCATCCAACTATGGCTCATCTAGCTACTCTGCCCCATCCAACTATGGCTCATCTAGCTACTCTGCCCCATCCAGCTATGATTCATCCAACTATGGCTCATCTAGCTACTCTGCCCCATCCAACTATGGCTCATCTAGCTACTCTGCCCCATCCAACTATGGCTCATCTAGCTACTCTGCCCCATCCAACTATGGCTCATCTAGCTACTCTGCCCCATCCAACTATGCCTCATCTAGCTACTCTGCCCCATCCAACTACGGCTCATCCAGCTACGATTCTTCCAACTCTGCCTCCTACGGCAAAGGCTCCAACAGCTACAATGCCAACAATAACTACGCTTCAGGTAAGACTTCTCGTTTCTTATAACCATAAGATAACCAAACACTATCTGAACGTATCTTTTCACACAATATCTGACTGTTTCAATATTAATGATTAATTAATTTTTGTTGTCTCTTCTCCGTTTAGGATCATCCTATTAAGTGTGTGTAACGTAGACGACGGCGGCGACTGTTTCGCTTTATCGGCGACGACGATGTTTGCAATGCTAGTCAAATTTTATCTTTTATTTATGAAATAAAGGTTTTTTTTTGCTCGCCACTTATATAATCTTATTTTATTTTTATAAGCTTCACGTTTAAAAAAAAACAACGTATATATTATGTTTGAAAAAAACATTGAATCCTGCAAAAAGTATACAATCTGTGGAGATATATCCTGCTACCAAAACAATAATTATAATGATTCATCTTCAGTCGCTTCGTTTAAACTCCACGAAGGACGAGAAAATATTTCATCACCGAAATCAATTTATGATTACTTTAAAGTAAAACGCAATGAAAATCCAACCTTTCCTATTATCTTCAATAATAATTACTGTCTTACTTTTTGAGCTTTCTAAGACCCAAACTCTGTATATATATATATATATATATATATATATATATATATATATATATATATATATATATATATATATATATATATATATATATATATATATATATATGAAATAGTATGAATAGAGAATTATATGCAAGTTATTCTAAGGAGCAGCTAGTAAACGTTAGTCTAATACTAAATTATTATTGTTATACATTATGACACAATTTTTTTCTTCTATAGTAGCACCACATTGTGCTCCCTCAATCTAGACATTTGAATATTTTAACGCAGGACAAAAAAAAGCTAAAAGTACAAGTTTCATATAATTTTTCGATAATATTGTTTGGTGTCGTGGGTTGACTTATTGGCGTAGATTATTTGGTCAAGACCCGATATTTATATGTGAACATTTCGTTTTGCTCAATTTTTACTTTCTCGTATTTACGAAGTAGCCTATAGAGAAAGTCTTGTAATCGTGCAAAAAATAAACCGGGAGTGATCTCCCCTAAACTTTCTCGGATATTCTTATATGAAACAACATTGGATGGCAACTCGGGATATAGGCACGACTTTTAATCCATTTTAAATAATTAACCTTTTATAAATAGAATAAAATCTTGTAGAAAAAAGAATTGCACACTAAGTGAACGCCAAATAAAGATATGCATAATAGTGCGGAATATTATTAGTCTAATATATAAAGTTCAATTCTGTATGTAACACATATGTTTGTCTTGGATCTTCGATTGATTTAAGTGTTAGATAATTAAAGTCCTTATGGTCTAAATTTATGAGTTAAAAAATTTATATTGAAAGTTTTGGGAAATAATTTTCATTTATCAAACTGAAAGTAATAATTTTCGGCATGTTCATTAAACACAAGTTTTTAAAAAATATCATCTTTTACAAAAATTCTAATTATGTCTTTATTTAGTCCTATAGCACTTACTTCCATTTGATAAATTAGGAAAACACAATTACTTCCCTTTATAAAACCATTGCATTAGTGGAAAAGAATTTACTTTTTATTACTTTGTTTTGGTGTTGGGAAAAAAAATAATTGCATAATTAGCGGGGATTGATCAAGTGCAAATGTTGTAGGTATTTTACGGATAAGCTTGGAGTATTATAATTGTTCATTAAATTGAAACAGGCGCGTTCGTTTAAGTGAGTGCAAAAGACTATGAATAAGTTTATAAGCTAAAACAGGCGATTCCGCCCCGGGCTAGACTGTGAGCTGTTTGCGTTTATGTTCGTGTTAGTGTTTTCTTTGTGTTTAGGTTGGGTTTGCGTTAGTGGTTGCGGTTTGATTTGGTTCGTTTTTGTTCTTTCTTTTTTCGTTTTTGTTTGTGTTTTTTTCTTTGGGTTTGTATTTGGGTTTTTGGTTGGTTTTGCGTTTGGATTTGGTTTGTTTTCGTTTGCTTTTTCGTTTTTTGTGTGTTGTTATTGGTTGGTATTGGTGTTTGTGGTTGGGTTTGTTGTTAGGTTTTTGTTTTCGTTTGCTTTTTTGTTTGTTTTTTCTTTGTGTTTGTATTGGTGTTTGTGGTTGGATTTGTTGTTATGTTTTTGTTTTCGTTTTCGTTTGTATTTGTAATTGTGTTAGCGTTATGTTTGCGTTTTGTTGTTTTGGTTTTGGTTGGTTGTGGTTTGGGTGGGCAATGCCGGGTTTATGATGATTACTAAACACACAGGTGATGGTCTTTAACAGAAAGGTTTTTTACAGAAGCCAGAGCAGGGCCTGGCCAGGACGGCTAGTACTTTATAAATTTACATTAGTTTTTTAAGAAATCGGAAATAGCGTAAATTACTACTTACGGTCCACGGAAATTACTCAAAATTTAGGGGGTCGGCGTGGTCGAGTCGGTAAAGCTCATGGTTGCTAAACCGAAAAGTCTCGAGTTCGAACCCTCGGGCAGATGAGGCTCGTTAGCTGGGGACAGCCACTCTTCTAGGAGAGACAACTCCAAAATTAAACGACTGCTGCCGTGTAGTTTGTTCTTGGTTGGACAAAGGCTATGGAAGCAAATCCAAAAAGAAAAGCAGGCTGAAATCGGAGTCAATGGCCTCAATGGCGCATAACCAGTTGACACGTAACGCTTAATTGTGTTGGAGGCGTGGTCGAGTCGGCAAAAAAGCTCATGGTTGATAAATTCGAACAAAGTCTCGAGTTCAAACCCACTGGCAGATAAATCTCGATCCCCTTCAACACTAATAATTAAGAACGAAGAAGAAGAAGAAAACTCAAAATTTGATAGAAGGTAGACGATTAGATCTTTTACTTACATGTGAAATTTCATTTATCTATCTGAAATAGTACTCAAGTTATAGGCTTTTGAAAAATTCAAAGTAGAAAAAGTACCACTTCCGGTTATCGGAAATCGCTCAAAAGTTGATCAGGATCTACGACTTTGATAAAATACTTATATATGAAATTTCATCAACCTAGCTTTAACGGTACTCAAGTTATCGTGTTTACACACACACACACACACAGACATACGGACAAGATTGCAAAATTATGTTTTTCCATATCAGTGATGTGTAAAACGTCGAGATTTGTAAAAATCTCGATTTTTTTTGCACGATTACAATACTTTCTCTATACTTCGTATATACGAGAAAGTAAAAATAAAACAGATATAAATTCGAGACACGCATTTAAGAGACGATGAACGTCAGCTTCAAACCTGATTTCTTTACATATGTTTATTTATGAAAACCTTACCAGTACGTTCACAAACGAAGATCTACTTTTCTTGCCTTTCGTGAGGAAAATTCCATGATTATATCATCATAGTCCAAACTGGAGGCTACACTATTTTAAAACAAGAATCACAATGGTCTTAACTATTATACTGAATATCCCTACAATTAATTAAAATAAACATGTGCTTAATCACTCTACGAATACCATTAAAGTTTACCAAAATTAATATGAACATAATTACTGTATGCATGCCTATCAAACGTATCGTAGTGAATAAGCATAATTACATAAAAGAAGCCCATACAGTGTATAAATTATGATTTTAGGAATAAATACTCTGGATGTCCGGGGCACATCCCATCCGCTTTCCCCCTCCTCTGCAAGCCATCATCAGGTCAACCCCGCCTGCTCTCTAAAAAACCGTCTTCAACGGTCCGCGTACAATAGGGTATCTCATTACGTGTTTTCCCGATTTTACCTCCCATGTCAGGTCGGGGGCTAATTCGCGACCGCTATCTGTAATCACCTCAGGACAATTGCGAGTCGACCATGCTAGCGATGTGTGACACTAATGTCTTCGTATCGAATAACGCCTGTCACAGTCCATGTAGAGGATAACTCACTTCGTCAATTATAACAATCAACAACGTCGGCATTCAACCATTTAGTTTTTCCCAATTGAATTCAGCAACAATTTTTTTTTAAGTTTACAAACTAATTCAGATAACAACGACAGTGCTGAAGCGCGGGGCCCTTCAAGAGCGGGGCCTAGGGCGACCGCCCCGTTTGTCACCCCCTAACGCCGGCTCTGAGCCGTTTTGTCATTGGCCGTTTTGACGCCGCACGGCGCAGCACATATTTTCCCGCGCCTCGTTTTAACCAAACACGATTATAATAAAATGGCATTATTATTTTTACAGAGCTTATCTCATAACTACAATAAATTATTACCAGTTAATTGTAATTTGTGTAAAATTAATGCCTTCAAGTTTTGGAAAAACATAGTCTGGTTAGAAAAAGGAGCGGTATTTTACAGTTATTTGATTCGAAAGACAAGAAGAAAATAGAGCTAGTTTCGCTAACGCGCCGCTTGCGAGACAAACAGAGAAATTAGGCCAAAGTAGATCTAACAATTCTTAAATAACAGACTTAAATAGAAACGAATAGGCCTAGTTCCGATTTCTAAAATTAACAATTGCCTCGTAATCATTTGTGTATAGATCTATCCCTATACTTACCGTATAGTGAAAACGAAACTGGTCGTCATTTTAGTAAGCGCATGAGCTGTGAGATTCCACGAAAATGACAAACCCGGAAGCGTTGAATCGAACGGCCTTCTTCAACAAAGGTAGACCGTGGGTTCTGCTCTTTTGGTAATTATTTCACATTTTTAGGAGTAGATCTAGAGGAGGATTTATGTTTTGAATGTTTCAAAGTTTCATTAATTCTGATAATTCATGAATGTACCTGTTTTTTAAACAATTGTATTAAAACTTTTCATTAAAAAAAAAGACTAGATCTAGATCTACCTGTTTTTGTCAGATGCATTATGATTTTCTCATTTACTGAGGCGTAGCGATGGGGGGGGGGGGGGGGGGGGGGGTAGAGGGGCGCAGAGGCAGAGGCGTAGCTAAGGGGGGGCGGGGAGGGCGGCCGCCCCGGGCGCCAACCCTAAAGGGGCGCCAAAAGGGGTAGAAAAAATATTTTAAAAGCTCATTTTCAGCTGCAGTTTTGAATTATAAACAGTCAAAGTTAAGAAATTTAACGGCTAAGAGCCTTTGCATACTGATTTTACTGTTTTCTACCTTGATTTTGTAACTGTAAAACATATACTCTTAAGAAACAATGATCAGACAAAAAGACCGCTTTCAGCTTCCTAGAGGGGGGGGGGGGGCTTTTTCGATGACTAAAATCAGAAAAAATTACATTGGATTAGTGAGTTGATAAACTTTACCACTTATAAAACAAACCAATTGTACTAAAGCGTATTGTACGATTGTGTGACATTAAAAAAAAGAGTGACGTTTAAAACCCGCTCTACCAACTTTGTCAAGAAGGTGGGGGGGGGGGGGGGGGGGTTCGCCAATTAAAATCGCAAGGATTTACACTGGATTGGTGAGTAGATAACTCTTTTAACACTAAGAAAAGAAACCAACTTTACTAACGCTTAAAGCACAATTTCACCACCCAGTTTTGTTAAGAAATGACGCGACTAGTATTTTGTACGATTCTTGCGATTCTCTCAACTTCAACGCGAGGAATCAGATCAGGCGACACTCTTTGTAAAAAAAATTTAAGAGAGAAGACAATTATTATATTGTACTGAATATATCTTGTTTTTATTGCTTTTTTTATATCACACTTTGTTACTTTGTTCAACGTAACATAATTTTAAACTGTAATACACTATTATCGAAATTGTTCTAACAACACGACCAAAAGTAGACCTGCACCTTCTAGTGATCGTGAATCATATGATTCGGCTATGAGTTTTGACCTCTGAGGAAGCCCTGAGACTGACTTACCGAACCTCTTGGGTTCGATGGAACTCACTTTTCTAAACGCTTTTGATTTTTTCTTTTTATTCGTTTCGGCTTCCTAAGGAATATAGGCGTAGGAAACACTTCGTATGACCTTAATCTAACAAGCTTATAATCCAACTATGTACTATGTCATAACAGAGACTGTTCCAAAGATAAAACATAAAAAGACTGTCCTAAACGAATTAGCACCTGCTACAAACTGCCCTCTTAACTCAGATGAGGTTTATTTTTTTCTGACATTAATAATCATTTTTAACGGACAATGCAACTTAAGTGGAATTTAATTGGCGTCGAGTAAAGATTTAGGGAACGACAATCATACATCGTAATTATTAAACCTTTTCCGGACTGTCGAACTTTCTCTCTCTCATATATATATATATATATATATATATATATATATATATATATATATATATATATATATATATATATATATATATATATATATATATATATATATATATATATATATATATATATATATATATATATATATATATATATCGGGGGGGGGAGGGGCGCCAAACTGAAAGTTCGCCCCGGGCGCCAGTTGGGGTCGCTACGCCTCTGCGCAGAGGGGCATCTTCCAGGCATCTCTTCGGGGGGGGGGGGGGGGCCCGAAATTTTTTTACCGCCCCCCCCCCCCCCCCCCGAACGAAATGAAATTTATATAATTTATATAGAAAATATGTACTTTTAACAGTGTCCCCCCCCCCCCGAAGTAAGTTTACCGCCCCCCCCCCCCCCCCCCCCCCCCCCCGAAAATTTCAAGTGCCCCCCCCCCCCCCCCCCCGGAGAAAAAAGTCTGGAAGAAACACTGATGTCCCCGGGCGCCGACCTTAGAGGGCGCCAAAATGGGTTGGAAAAAGTAATCGAAAGTTTGAAGGGGGGGTGGGTGGGTGCAAATCAAAAGTTTGAGGGGGGGGGGTGTGTGCAAATCGAAAGTTAGAGGGGGGTGCAAATCGAAAGTTTGTCCCCGGGCGCCGGGAAGGGTCGCTACGCCTCTGCTTTAACAGCAAATCTTTAAAAAAAAATTTTTTTGTAAAATTATAGTTAGTGATTCAGGGGAAACCACTCTAACTTACAGATGGCCGCTGTTTATATAGCAAATCTTGCAAGCAAACACTGTTGTTTAAAGTTAATTTCTGGCCTATATTGATATATTTAGCCATTGAATTTGGTTTATTATTCAGTTATCTATGATATTTGACACAAATATATCACAATACCTCTATTAAAGCCTTAACAATGAGGCAACTTTTTCGCACATTACTAGCCTTGGACGATCTTACGCACCTAAAACGATAGATTACCTAAAAGTTGTAACAGACATGAGTTAGTTCTTAGTTGACATGAGTTGACTTACTTTCAAGTTGACAGTAGATCTACTATTACATAGGCCTACTATTACTAATAATATTCAATATTAAAATTCAGATTAATAATAAGGCAGATTCTAGCCTGAAAAAGATGCGCATATTTACTAAACAGATAGTGCTGCTATGCTGCAGTATCTTTATCTAACTTTTCGTTGTTCAGGCTTATGAGTAGTCCTGATAATACAAACTTAAATAGTAGATTAAAATAGGCTATTAAAAATATTTATTTAAAAAGATGTTATACTTCTTTACTTACAGACTAGATGGGTAGATCTCTTTACTCTTTCTAGTTATATTAGATTCTATCCCCCTGACAATCCACCCAAACCGCGCGCAACTGCTCAACCACACGATACAGTTAGTTTTGTTAGAAGAATAAGGCTAAAACAAAGACTAATATAAGTGCATTGCACAGCTATTTATGGTAATTTCAGCCCATTTTTAGCCTTATTTAAGTTATTAAGGCCATTGGTGTTTTGCATCTTCTGCCTGCCAGCCTTAGCTAGGGGCAAAAGCTTCTTCTGACTAGTCACATCGTAATAATAATAGCAAGGTAATCCCTTAGTCAGTACGCATTATTATAGTGTTAGAAATTATAAATTATCTTTTGATATTTGTAGTTTGTTGCGTTTCATACACATTAGTTACTGTAAAATGAAATAAAGTGTAAACCATGGTTTAGGCCTATTTAAGTTGAATCGACATATGGAAACCAAAATAAATAGTAAATTAGCAACAATAAATATATATCTTAATATAAATATTAAAGTCAAGTGTAGTAATTAGTTTTATTTTTTTGGAAGATTAGGGTTATGCCTATGGTAGGACTATTGATCCAAATTTTTAAACGTTCCGAATTTTAAAAAAGATAGCGCTAAATAAAATATGGTTTACATTACTTTTGTTTAATTCTGGAACGGCATGACAGACTACGGCATTGTTTTACTGGTTTTTTAACTGCTTTCCCATTCTAATGTTCTTGAATAATAACTGGCACTACACTGGGGAATTACCTAAAAGCAATTCTCACTATAATTTAAATTTAATTTTTTAAAATTTAAACAATACCAATGAAAACTACTATCTCTAACCAACCCGACACTAAATTTGTAAATCTTGCTCATATATATTAAGTAGTATTATTGTGGAAGCTTTCAACTTCACTTACATTGCCTCAGCTCAGGGGCGGAACTACAGTGCCGCCAGACCCCGCAATGCGGGGGGGCCCACGCCATTTAGGGGCCCACGGCCGACCCTAATAGTTAAAAAAAATCTAATTTTCTTGCAATTTTTTACTTGATGTTTGTTTTGTAAAACGATTACCATAGCTGCGGTTTGGTTATATTTATTCTATAGACACCATCCCCACGCTCTTGTATATTCTTTTTCCCTTTCTTTTTAAACCACTGTGAGAGGCAAGTCCTCTCTCTTCTACAATTAAACCTAACAAAGATAAGCAAACGTTCAAACCACTTCCATGACTTATTTCCCCTTTTTTAAATAGTCAAATTGGTGTGCTCATAAGCTCCTTTTAATAGATTTGTACTAAACAAATTAAAAAGCAATTAATTCTGTTAATAAATATTTTTTCATAAAGTACTTACTAAAGAATGACCTTGTATAAAAAGGAAATATATTTAAAATTAATAATATAAATACAAAAAAAAAACAAAAATAATCATAACACGAGACACCATTACTTCTACAAAGATTTCATGTTTAATATTCATTTGACCAAATAGATGTTTAAAGAACCCAAAGCAAATAAAATAAAACTGTTTTTCTAAAAACACACCAACGCACTTACACATGAAAATATGTAATAATTTGTTTAAATTGAAAAAAAAAACATTTTTATTTTCAAAACCCGAACAGGCCAGTAATGAGTAACCTATGCCAGGGGTCGGCAACCTGCGACTCGCGAGCCGCATGCGGCTCTTTTGATATCAAGATGCGGCTCTCCAGCTCCTTGAACAAATACTAATAATCTTAATAAAAAATAAAATATTTGAAATAAAAACAAATGTTAGTGGCTCTTTAAAACCAGGGAAATTTTGAAAATTGTAACTTTTGGCTCTTCCGCTTCAAAAGGTTGCCGACCCCTGACCTATGCTGTGTTCGTATTTTGTATATATATATATATATATATATATATAAATATAAATATATATATAATTATATATATATATATATATATATATATATATATATATATATATATATATATATATATATATATATATATATATATATATATATATATATATATATATATATATATATATATATATATATATATATATATATGGGGGGGGGGCCTAAAAAATTTTTTTGCGGGGTGGCCATTTTTTTCTAGTTCCGCCACTGCCTCAGCTACCTTTTACTAGTGACTTTTGGAGGGCTAGGAAAGAATTTTCTTTTAAAGCCTCATTGCAGTCATTGATTTACTATTTGAAATTCTTTTTATTGAAAATGCTGCTGATAAACAAATTAAAAAAAACTATAGATGAGGAAACATTCTTGATTGAATTAATCAGAGCGAGGGGAGATCACAAACCTCAGGTAGATGACTTGACTTGCTTGACTTAATCCTCTTTGCTCCTTATGAAACATAGGGCCTCCACCATTTCCATCCATTTCTTCCGGTCCCCAGATATTAATTTTGCCATCTCCCAAGACATCCCTGTTGACTTCAGTTCTTCAAGAAGACTCTGCCTCCTGGGGGTTCCACTCAAGCGCTTGGCGTGTAACATTTGGGTTAGCCTTTCATGTGTGACCCACCCAGCACCACTTCCTCCTTCTTATTTGTACACCCATAATCTCCTGCCTAGCTTTCCTCCATAATTCTATGTTCCAGGTGGTTGACAAATCATAATATTTAAGCAGACCTAAAACATAAGGTAAACAAAAATTAGTGTTAGTTAATTATTTTAATGATTTTACTATTTATGATTACTCTAAATTTAGTTTATGTGGGATGCCTGAGCTTAGATTTTTATGTGACTGTACTACATGCAGAGTAAAGCATAGACAATGAATACAGACAATTTAGGGTGGTTTGAGAATATCTGTTATTGTTTTATCTGCTTGATATAATGTGTGTATTTTGAGTATGATTTGATGAACACATCTTGTCAAAACAGACAGAAAAAAGTGTCATTTTGAATCCAAAATCATAGATATGTTGAAGTATGAATGTAAAATCTGAAATAAAATTAACAATATTTTTTTCTATTTAGCTGACATAATGCCAAAAAAAAAAGGAGTTGTACATGGGCAAATGTCTTGGAGATTTGCACAAGTTAAGTGACGTGAAAACACTTTCAACAAATAATGTGGCTATGTAAGTATGAAAGGCATCAAAATCCTTGTTAATTGTTTACATTCAATATAGAATCTATATTAGTAATTAGAGCAACTGTCTAAGCAATTTAAAAGAAATGTAACAAACCATTTAGGTCTGAGCCTGTTCATATTGAGTCACAGAAAAGTACAGTCTGTATGGTATTATTATTGGGAGTTATTAGAAAATGTATTAACTTTACACATGATCTCTGCATTAAAAATAGCAGTATACTACAAGAAAACATAATTTTAATCATAATTTTCAGGTCATAATATTTTTTTTTTCTCATTCCAGCATTATTAAATCAAACAAGAAAGTTTTTGAAGATGCAGAGGCATATGACTTACAGGGAGATGAAGAGAGAGCATTTATTTTTTACATAAAATACTTTAATATGCTTCGTCTCATAAAATCCAAACCTGAGTATAAAAAACAAAAAGTAAGCTTTCCCTTGAACTATTATTTGAGATAAACAAAATAGTGAATTAACATACAAAATATATTTTTGAGTTTACTGCTGATAAAAAAAATAGTCTTTTCCCTTTACTACTCTGGACACATGGGGCCGCCACAGTAGGCTCTTTCCGCTTTTACAGGTCTCTGGCAACTTTTTTGCATTTTCTCAAAATAGTCTTTACTCATGTCAGGCTAGGCCTAGTGAGATGTGGATACACATTCTGAAGTTTCATTTGATCTCATCCATGATAAATCTAGCACCATCTTCTTTTTTTCAGTTACTCAAAACTGCTTCAATTTTCATTTCTCTTAAATTAAAGCGGGGGTGAACTGTCTTAAACTTTCTGGACTATTCTTATATAACACAGCAGGTATTTCAAAACGGGATATAGACATGATTTTTAATCACTTAGACTTTTTAAAATAGAATTAGAATAGAATCTCGTAGAAAAAAGGATTGCACTCCAAGTGAGTGGCAAAAATGTGTATAATAGTGTGGAATATCAGTACTTTATAAATTCATATGTTTTTATTAATTGGAAATTGTGTTAAGTACTACCTCCGGCCAATGGAAATTACTCAAAATTTGACAGAAGGCAGAGAATTAGATCTTTAACTGATATGTGAAATTACGTTTATCCATCAGCTTTTGTAAAAACCAAAAGTACAATAAGTTCCATTTCGGGTTCCGGAAATCGCTGAAAACTTGATACAGAACTACATATTTGACATAATACTTATGTATGAAATTTCATCTACCTAACTGTAACAGTACTCAAGTTATTGTGTTCGTATACATAAACACACATACACAATTTTTATTTTTTGCACGATTACAATACTTCCTCTATACCTTGTATATGAGAAAGTAAAAAACAACTTAAATCAGAGAAACTAAGTGCTTAGGTTTCAGTTAAGTTGTGTTGTGAAAGTATTTAATTGTAATTCTCTGTCTTGGGCTTTAACTCACTGATTTGACATTTTAAGCTTTATTGAAAGTATACTATTTTGTTGCATATATATTTTCTCAAACAGTAATGCTTACAAGGATTATGTGTCTGTAACAATGATCTAATTATTCACAGGATTATTTTGATAAACTGATAGGGAGTTCTAATCAAGTAAAAGCTATTGAACGAGCAGAGAAACTTGCTGAAAGTTTAAAAGAAAGGTAAAGTAAAAAGTTTCCCTTTCAAACCTGACAGTCTATGGGGCAAGTGAAGTAGAGTTTACTTGTTTCTGTGACCTCGGCATATGAAGAGATAGTGTGGTCAGCACTATGCCCAGCCGCCTTTACTCTCCCTAACGTGAGTTAGGTACCCATCAGAGTTGGGTGGACTCACTTACTGACTTGAACCTGGATTTGAACTCGACACTTACGGGTTAGCTGTCCAGCTCTCTACCGCTAGACCACTCCGTCCCTAAAAGAAAAGTATTAAAGCATTATTCCCACCACCGTATTTTAATTTCTTTTTATGTCCAACCAGATACATCTTAGAATTCAATGTTGTACCTTTTAGTTTTGTTTTGAAACAGATGCAACTTTTTTGGTGCTATGCATTTAACTTTCTTTCTTTGTGATAAAACTCACAATATATTACAAATAGTTTACATTAAATGATCATAAAACGTGTTGACAATTTTCTATGATATTAAATTTAAAATATTATAGAATATTACTATGAAAATATCATGAAAATTTGAAGATGGTCATTCTCTTAAAGTAGTAAACAGTTATAATAAACATTCAAATTATGTTTTACACTTTTAGTCCTTATTTGGGCTCATAGCTCTGATGTTTTTTATATTTCACATTATCAGATATGATCTAAACGAAGCAGAAGCTATTGCCAATACATTGTCTGTACTAGAAGCAGATGAAGAAATTGCTGTGAGAGAGAATGTTAAAGATGGTGTTGAGGAGTCAAATAAAAAACTGGAGGAAACACAATCAGGTATAGATCCCTTTGTTTAACTTTGATACTAAACATGTTAATGGATGAATGCTACAATAAAAAAGAATATCCTCAGAAATTTATAATTATATAAAAAATAAATTGAGCAATAAAGTTTTTTTTTTCAGAATCTATACTCTAGTCAGAATTTCTCCAGTGATAATTTTCAATTAAATTTTCCCCAAAAGCATTATTTGGAAAAATGTTTTCTAAAATGTTAGCAGTTCTATAAATGAAATGTATATCCCCTGTGCTCGGTTCATTTACTGTTAATATTGCATTACTGGTAGTCTACCGTTAGTTTCGCAAGGTATTTTTATTTTACAGGTAATAATATTCACCCTCCATTTTTTAACCTGGTAGCTTCCCCCTCTCACTGTAGTCATGAGTGGAAAAAAGTCAGCCTTTTCCAACCACATTGTGTATTCTTGGCACTTTGTGTCAATGTCATCATTTTTGTAAGCCTTTTGTTTAAATCCCATACTTTTTTATTTAAAGATTGAGACATATGTAAATATGGTTAAAATATTGTTGAATGAAAGTTAGTTATATTAATTTTGTTTTTGTCACATTTTTAGCTAATAATAAAAAAAAATTATGAAAGTATTCTTAGTAGGTTGGAGTGTTTGACTAAATGTTGAATACAATCAATTTAAAACCTACATAATCCAAACATGTACTTGTTTATACTGCTGGGTTTAAGAAAAAAAAGTGATGTCCCTGGCAATCTCTAATAATTGTTCATGTTATAGGTCTAACAATTTCTAAACTAACGTGAAAGTTATCTTGTGTGTGTGAGGGTGGGGGAGTGGGAGGGGGGGGGGGGGGAGAGAATAGGACATAGGCAATTTTTAGAGCACTTGAAATTCCAATTAAATTTGAAAAAGTATTTACATTTTTATCAAATTGTGGTCAAATATAAAAAAAAAATCTGCTGCTTATTGTGAAAAATTGCAATTAAGAGGACTTTAAGTGTTATTGCAGAGTAACAGTAACTTCTTTGATTTAAGATATTAGCTACATGAAGCAATTAATTAGTGCAATGTTGTGTGACTACTTTATTGAGATATATTAAAGCTACATTTTTATCCATTCATCTTTTCTACTTTGCTTGCTTGAATTTCAAATGTTTAAGCCTAACAGGCTTGCAAGTCACAATAAACCATATCATTGCCTACATTTTTATTTTTTAAAAATATTTTCAGATGTTACATCAAGTTCAATCAGCAGTTTAAATCTTTGTAATTTACTTCGAGACAATACAACTAAAGTAGTTATCATGGATGTTCGCTCAGCTGAAGATTTTAATGCATCACATATAAGTCATTCTGACTGCATTAGTGTCCCTGCAGAAATTATATCACCTGGGTAAGTCAATATTAATTTTACCCTTCTACCTGTATCCAGATCCTTTGAAAATATGCAGCTTTCTTTAAAAAAATTAAACATGTTAGTATAGAGTGGTTTAACTACATTTTAACATTTGAAGAACGTAAAAGTACTTTAGCCACACTTTTGTGACAATCAAACCAAATGATGGTCATTGCCTGTCTTTACACCCTGTCAATTACTTGCTCACCCTTATCAAACCCCTATCCATACACCAAACACCACCATAGTTAACCACATCCCTTATTCCATTTTTATCCCTAACACTACCACCTGTACCTAATTTTATCCTTATGCTTAATCCTAACCCTAACCATTTCACTAACCCCTATCCCTATTGCTAATCCTATCCTTAAAACCCTAATCCTCATCCTAACTCTAACTTATCCTTATTTCTTTTCTGTATCTCTAAATCTCAAGTGGGTGGGGGTGGGGGTGGGGGGGGGTGGAGTTAATTAACAGGAAGTAGTCTTTTTTGGGCAATGTACCGGGGGTAATTGTTCTGGGTTGGAGGTGAAATCCTGCTCCCATTTATCACTTAGGTCTTAGTTTATTTTAATCTTGACTTTTATTATAGAGAAAATAACTTGAAAATGACTTGATTATTTAAATAGGGCATTATGACTAGTTCCTTTTATGAATTTTTTTATCAATAATACCTTAATTCCAAAAAAATCATATTGTTGACGGCATATTTTTATCTTCAATTTTTCCATATGCAAAAATAATTAAGCTAACTGTTGTATCTTTTTTCCTATAGCTCAACTGTGAAACACATAAGTGCTAATCTTCCCAGCAAATCAACAGCTACCTGGTGTCGAAGAATGAATGCAGATCATATAATTTTATTAGACTGGAATTCTACCTTAGAAAATGTTTCATTTGGCCACCCATTAAAAACTCTGAAGGATGCACTCTATAAGGTATGTAATTATTTGCATTGGAGCGTTAAAAAAATATGCTAAGTAAAGGAATTAAACACTTCAAAAATTGTGATGGAATGCTAGTTCATATTGTATATGCTAGTTCATATTGTATATGCTAGTTCATATTGTATATGCTAGTTCATATTGTATATGGAAATGTATTTTTGTCCTAGCTTGACACAGTGGCGTAGCCAGGATCGTCTCAAGGGGGGGGGGGGGGGGGGGGGGTTCCAATTTTTACCCAGGGACAAACTTTCGATTAGCAACCCCCCTCGAACTTTCAATTTGCACCCCCCCCCCCCCTCAAACTTTTGATTTGCACCCCCCTCAAACTTTCAATTTGCACCCCCCCCCCCTCAAACTTTTGATTTGCACCCACCCCTCAAACTTTTTGCACCCCCCCCCCCTCAAACTTTCGATTTGCACCCCCCTCATACTTTTTATATATATATACCGAGGGGTCTATGGGGGGGGTTATGACCCCCCCTAACCCCCCCCCCCCTGCCTACGCCACTGGCTTGACACCACCTTTCTTATCTACTAGTTTAACACCAGCTGCATCATCAAATCAGAGCCACTTGTGCTGGATGGAGGCTATGAATCCTGGCTTTTATTTTATCCCACACTAACTACAAATCCCCATGTGATTAGGCCTAGTGACTCTATCCCTGCTAAAGCTCCTTCACCTACTGTAACCTGTAAGTAGACATTGATTCCTTTTTACCTGTTTTGAATGACATACAGTTGTGTTGAACTGTTACGAATTTGCAGTAGTAACCCTCATGATTCACTGCTCAAACGTACCTGGTTGAAGCACACTTCTCAGAAAAAAGTTGTATGGGGTGCTTGCTGGTCTGGAGACCACCGCCCAGTTTGCCCACCATTTTGGACTTGTTGCCTGACTCCTCCATAAATAAATATTAGGAAAGAAGTACAAGAAGAATGAGTTCACAGTTTTGATGTGGCGGTGAAAGAACTTAAACTTATGGATTATGATCTTTAAATCAACCTCGCCAATAATTAATTTGTTTTGTAATAAAATTGATTTCCCCATTAAATGTTGTAGATAATTTGTTAGATCGATTATAGATAAAATTATATAACAATCTATCGTATGTTGCTTTAAGATAAATGTATAAAAATCTATTCTTTATGTCACCAGTGGGCTTTGATTACCAAGCCCAGCTGCCATTACAACCAGCCCAGCTGCTATTACAACCAGCCCAACTGCCTTTATCTGCTTTAGGAAGTAGCAATTCAGCAGGTTCAAAGTTAAAACCATTTCCACAATTTGATCGTAAACTTAAGCCATCAAAGACAGACGATGTGGATTTGTCTTTTGACAGTAATATAAGCCCATATATAAAGAATTCATTTGGTGACAATGTTTCTCAACTTGAGTACAATTTAGAATCTGTTCACATGAAATCATTTAAAAATAAAAACTTGAACAATGATATACTGGCCCATGGACCTAAAATCAACAACTTAACAATAAAAAACAACTTGGTCTCCGATATTAATAGAGGAGAGAGAGAGAAGAATGGGTGGAAAGAATTTCAGCCAAATATTGTTGTGCTGCCCGGACAAGACAAAATCATGGACATAGAGAAAAGTTTGAAAGATCTTCAGCTTCTGAAAACGAAGGAAGAACAAGATGCAGCTGCTCTGCTGTGGTTAAAGAAAAAGTTAAAGGAGAATCTTGACGAGGAAGCAAAACAACAGGAAGACCAGAGAAAATTCCTTACTTTGGAAGAAGAAAAAAGGTGAGGTAAAATATGCAGAAATGATATGCAAAACATGAAATACTTATTTTTAGATCAAGTAATCCTGTTGAGAATGACCAACACATATGACTAGGTCACTCATGTAGAGGTGCTTTAATGTTAAAAAATTGCAAATTGAATAGTGGATGGTGGAAATGATTAACTAACTCTTGTTATTGTATTTGCTCTGATCTAATAACTGTTGGAATTACTTAATAGAACTTAAAAATCAATGTATAGTGCAGCATAACAATGTTTATAACAAGCAAAATAACTTGAAAATCTTGACAGGCTTCTAGGTTTAGAAGAGGCAAAACGTGACGAAGCAGAAACGAAGCGTAGGATGGAAGAAGTGGAGAAACTACGGCAAGACAGAACAAAAGACACACATTTGAAAGATATGGAAAGAAACCTTAAAGAAGTCAGTTTTACAAACATAATTTATCAATAATTATTGGTGTTGTTTCACTTGCTTTAATTATATATTATTCTTGATTTTTCTTTGATTGTATTTCTAGTTTTAATTATAACATTAGAAAGTTATTTTATTGTACAGGAAGAAGAAAAAAGAAAGCTGATGGAGGCTGAGCTACTGCAACTAAAAAACAAGTCAAAAGACAGTGAGAACAACCTGGGCAGGTTGGAGGTGAATGTTGTAGATAAAGGGGATGATGGCAGGCCTGGTGTTGATAATCAAAATATTAGAGAGGAATTTGAAGAAAGGGTGATTAAGGAAAGAAGACAAAATGAAGAAGAGGAAAAAAGAAGATTAGCAGAAGAGCAGAAAAGAGCAAAGAAGGACTTTGAAGAGAAGAAAAGAGCTATACAAGAGTTGTCAGAAAGAGACAGGGCTAGGCGTGAAATGAAAGAAAGAGCTAAACATGAATTGGCAGAAAGACAGAGAGCTAGACGTGAATTGGAAGAGAAAGAAAGAGTTAAACATGAATTGGCAGAAAGGGAGAGAGCTAGACGTGAAACGGAAGAGAAAGAAAGAGTTAAACATGAATTGGCAGAAAGGGAGAGAGCTAGACGTGAATTGGAAGAGAAAGAAAGAGCTAAACATGAATTGGCAGAAAGGGAGAGAGCTAGAAGTGAATTGGAAGAGAAAGAAAGAGCTAAACATGAATTGGCAGAAAGGGAGAGAGCTAGACGTGAATTGGAAGAGAAAGAAAGAGCTAAACATGAATTGGCAGAAAGGGAGAGAGCTAGACGTGAATTGGAAGAGAGAGCTGCACAAAAGACTAAAATAACTCCAGAAAGCTCTTTTAATAAAGGTAAGATGTTTAAATAAAAACCACAACATAAATTGGCTGTAAAAGTTCCTTTATTAAACTTTATGGGGAAAGGTACAGTTTTGTTTACACTTTAATAAAGTTGCAAGATCTGGTCAGATGCTAAATTGCGAATCTGATCAAAATAATTTCTTATTTGTGTAAAGCATATCTGATAAAATGTTTATCATTTGTAAAGAACATGTTTGTTAAAATTTTTACAGTAATTTGTGAGCCTACTACCAGCTTCATCTTACATATGCAGTATCATCAAATTTTGTTTCTCTAGCATATTGACAAGTTGGGTTAAAATTAGTGTCAGGATGTTAGGGATACTATCAAAAAAATTTCTCACAGGCATCTTTTTTACTTTAGCCGCTGGACAGACAAGGGTGACAGTTGTACCATCACAAAATCTGCCTGATGGCTGGGAAAAGCGCCTTGACCCGGCCACCAACAGATACTTCTACATTGACCACAATAGTGGGAGTACACATTGGACTGCTCCTGCTATGCCACTTTCTAAACCCACAGGTCTTGTTTTTTATTCTTCTCAACTTTCTTCCTTATTTTATAATTTATAATCTTTTATTTATATATATCTGATATTATATATATATATATATATATATATATATATATATATATATATATATATATATATATATATATATATCTTTATGTGTGCTTGTGTAGAGACATTCAAGATGCCTCTTAAAGATGAGCCAGCAGTTTTAAGTCACTCACATTCTTCCCCAAACATTAAAAAGCTACTAGAAGATGAAGTGGCAAACAATAAAATATTTCCTTCTGTGAACAGGGCCGTTAAGCTTTTGTAAGTACACACTCTCACCAAATGTCTAGTACATTTAGCACAGCACATGGTCAGTACACAACTCTCACCAAATGTCTAGTACACTTGTATTATTCTGTGCTGTCACAAACATATGTGTTGGTTTAGAAATTACCCAACACAAGTGATTAGCAGGAGAGCAGGAAAAACAAAGAAGGACTTTGAAGAGAGAAAACATTGTCTTAAATCATTTTCTTGATGCTTAGAGTTTTTCCCCATATTTGGTTCCCATTAACAAATTTATTCCATATATTCATATTTTAAAACTGATTTTCTTGATTAACAAACTTTTCAGACCTAAACAGATTGTACGAAAACGCGATTTAAATCCAGTCTATGGCAATGTGGTAAGTTAACGTAAGCTAGGTATCACTTACTAATAATGCTGTAATATATTTAAGTAACTTTAAACCTTCCATTGGTGTCTGATAGAAAACTTTATGCCTTAATGAGTGTTTACATTGTCAGGGTCCTGCACTCACCGGGCTTAGAAATCTGGGCAACACTTGTTACATGAATTCAACTATTCAATGCCTCAACAACACAACGCCTCTTGTTGTCTACTTTCTTCAAGATAACCATCTGTTCACCATTAATAGGTAACCTTTTTGTTACTCTCTGTTACTTTCTTAGGCTTGCTATAGAAGATTTAGTGAGCCACTAGTACTAATTTCTCAGTTGACTTACTTGAAACCCATATACCCACAAGACACATCACATACACTGCACTATAAGTAGAAGAGGATGTGAAATTACAAGATCTTAGAATATTTGTTTTCTTACATATGAAAACATACAGAGAAAGCTCTCAAGGAATGCATGGAGAAGTGGTGGATGAATTTGCCTATGTGATGAAAGCTCTGTGGTCTCAGCAGTACCGATCTATAACACCACAAGATTTGAAGGTATTTTTGTCATATTTATATCAGTTCCTACAAATCTAGTTTTAGTGTTGTTGGTGTGCTTTTTAAGGGGATGTATAGTGCTCAACTGAATGGGTTGTATTTGGAGACTGTAAAACATCCCTGCGTCCACCCAGCTCTGACGAATCCCTGACTGAAAGTAAAGGCAGCTGGGCATAATGCTGACCACACCATCCCTTCATATGCCCTGATAAGAAAACTGATAATCTTTACTTTATCGATTTTCTGGTCTGAAAAGGGAACTTCATATTTTATGAAAGTTCATATTTTTTATTTTACGGAGGAAGGTGTTTTATTTATGTACATTTTACAGAATGGAATTATTAACCATGGATGGTTCTGGGACCATTCTCTCTACTGTATTTTAATCAAGTTCTAAGTTATTTTAATTTTTAAAACAACAGCATTCAGAGCCCTTTTTAATCATGTATAAAATCTGAGATCTGAAACTATTAAAAACATCTCAATCAAAGAACAATATAAAACTTTTTTTAACAGCTGCTGTTAAAATCTCTTTCCAGAATGTGGTTGGCCAGTACAATCCAATGTTTTCTGGCGACCAGCAACAGGATTTACAGGAGTTTCTCATTTGTTTGCTGGATGGTTTACATGAAGGTTTAAATGAGGTAACAGTGTCACATTTGTATAGATATTACCTTATTCGGGTAGATAAAAGTTAACCTTTTTGTTGATTGTTATATGATGGCCAAAATGAGGCTAATAGGGTAACATTTCTTTTTTGTAATAATACAAGAATGTGTTAATGGGATAAACAGAAAGTAGTGAGACTAGTCCAACAGATTTTCTAATAATGATACAAGAATGTGTTAATGGGATAAAGAGAAAGTAGTGAGACTAGTCCAACAGATTTTCTAATATCAACATTCTATTGAGTGTATTATATGAAAGAAAATCTCTGTCTGCAGGTGAAGAAAGCTCCACCTATCCCAGAACAAGATAATGACAGGCTCACAGATGAGTATGCTGCACAGATAGCCTGGCAACATCATAAACTGCTACACAAGTCTGTCATTGTTGAACTGTTTCAGGTAGGTAAAGTGTTGTAGGCAGGTCTGCTTTGATTTTAGAACTTTTTCTAAATGAAATTAGATGGTTGGTGTATCTGGGTGTAGTGGAGCTTTAGGGTTGGCATTTCTTGAGTAATATAGCCAGAGGGTTGGCATAAGTTGTTACAGTGCATGGAGAGGGTTGGCATATACTTGTGTAGTGCCTGGCATCAATTTTTGGCTGCTGTTTTAAATGTAACTATATACATTAAAAGTTGATGTAATAAATGGTATAATTATGCGATATAAACTACAATTTCAATTAATACCTATCACAACTAAAGTAAATTAATCTACAGGGGCAACTGAAATCCACACTAACTTGCGGAACTTGCAAAAAGATGTCAGTCAATTTCCAAACCTTCATGTTTTTGTCCCTGCCTATTCCAGCTTCTTCTAAATGCTCTCTGAAGGTTTGCTATTAGAATTGTATGCATATTTTAAAGGTTCTGAAACTATGTAGATATGGAAGGTTTGCTATTAGAATTGTATGCATATTTTAAAGGTTCTGAAACTATGTAGATATGGAAGGTTTGCTATTAAAATTGTATGCATATTTTAAAGGTTCTGAAACTATGTAGATATGGAAGGTTTGCTATTAGAATTGTATGCATATTTTAAAGGTTCTGAAACTATGTAGATATGGAAGGTTTGCTATTAGAATTGTATGCATATTTTTAAAGGTTCTGAAACTATGTAGATATGGAAGGTTTGCTATTAGAATTGTATGCATATTTTAAAGGTTCTGAAACTTTGTAGATATGGAAATCTTGATGGTAATAAACATGTTAGCCGTAACTTAAGGTTTTTAATTTACACAATTTTCAGGACTGTATTAAAGAATTTCTAAACCCAGAACTGATGACAGGGAGTAGCAAATGGAAATGTCCGCAGTGTAAAGTGGAGAGAGACTCCAAGAAAAAAATTGACATTTGGAAACTGCCTCCTATTCTACTGATTGGATTAAACAGGTTTGTGAAACTTTCCCAGATTACCTTGAATAATTTAACATTAGAGTAGTTGACTCCTATTTCAGCCCACTTTTCTTGCTGGATTTGCTTCTATAGCATTTGTCGAACCCAGAACAAACTTAGGCAGCATTTGTTGGATTTGGAGTTTTCTCTCCTAGATGGGTTGCTGTCCTCCTCCCTCAGCTATCAGGGAGGATATCAGCTATTATTATCTACCCAGGTGTTCGACCTTGGGACTTGACCGACCCAAACATGCTGACCTCATTGCATGAAACCCAATTATTACTGAAACAAGTTTCAGTATTGGTCGTTTAGGTAGTTGGTTTTCAAAGCAGTCATCACAGACCCCTAAACCAAGCTTGAGATTATTATGATCTATCATTAGACCTTGATATTTGATGTATTAGCCTGTGTACATTTTTTTCTTTCAATACTTTCAAAGGTTTCATGCCGAAGGGATGTGGATGCAGAAGAAAACCACTTTTGTTGATTTCCCACTTGTGGATTTAGACTTCTCCCCCTACATTATAGGCCCTCGTCCTCGCAACAAATATAATTTATATGGAGTATCAGTACGTTTTTTCATATTTCTATTTTTTAAATATTATTCTTGTAATTTAAAGAATGAGAATATAAATTATTGCAATTATGTTACATGTAAATTATACACCAGGACAATTATGTTTCCACCTTAATAATGCACCAGCATGACTCTGAATAGCGTTTTAAAACATTAGTCAAAAATCCTATCAAAAGATTTATAGTAAAAAAAAGAATGCCTAAACCAAAAGCAGTAGAACATTAGCATTAATATCTCCATTTTTATTATTCATTTTAAGTTGATATTTGTTGTGATCTTATATTTTTATTTTTCATGACTTATCCACAGAATCATTATGGTACAATGGAAGGTGGTAATTGTAAGTACACACTTTACAAGATTTTTATCTAAAAAAAATAATGATTTCCCCCCACCAATTAAAGTATCAATTAAAACAATGCATGATAGTAAGTTTATTGGACACTAAAGTTTCAGTGTTACAGCCCTAACGTCCAGCAGTTACACTTTCCAGTCTACTTCTTCTTCGTTCTTAATTTTTAGTGTTGGAAGGGATCGAGCCTCATCTGCCAGAAGGTTTGTACTCAAGACTTTTTTTAATTTATCAACCATGTGCTTTTGCCGACTCGACCACGCCTCAATCACAATTAAGGATATGTGTCAACTGGTTATGCGCCATTGAGGCCATTGACTCCGATTTCAGCCTGCTTTTCTTTTTTGGATTTGATTCCATAGCCTTGGTCCAACCAAGAACAAACTACAAGGCAGCAGTTGTTTGATTTTGGAGTTGTCTCTCCTAGAAGAGTGGCTGTCTCCAGCTAACGAGCTCATCTGCCCGAGGGTTCGAACTCGAGATTTTTCGGTTTAGCAACCATGAGCTTTACCGACTCGACCACGCCGACCCCCACACTTTCCAGTACAATACATTACCATAGCTGATGCCCTGATCAATTTAGCAAAATAAGAAATGCAATGAAATCCTTGTTATAGCATGAGGTTTATCTTACAAGTCTTGAGATTTTTCTCACATTCCATCTCAGGTTTTAAAAAATGTAAGTCATTGCAAGCCAGCACATTTGATTTTGTGTGCAAGAGAAATTGAAGTTATTTAAAAATCTGCTATTTCAGACACAGCATTTTGCCGCAACTCTGCCAATAAAAAATGGTACAAATTTGATGACCAGGATGTGTACGAAATAGCAAGTTCTGATGTGAAGGTTTGTTTTTTTACAAATTTTGTGTACTTTATTCTCCCGGAATACTAAGACAAAACAATTTTGTCAGGTGTTTAAAGAATGTGAAACAATATTCAAAAATGAAACCTCAGCCTTTATTTAAAAAAAAAATTAAACAGTAATGTAAATTTTTTTCAGACCACAGCTGCCCTTGTGCTTTACTATACATCGATTGACATGCCAGCACCTATATATAAACCTCACCAGTAACAGCCTTTACAGCAAAGTAGAGGAAGCAAACTATCTATTTGGATGAATTTCATTGATTTAAAAGCAGCATGCTTTAAGACTGCATAACAACCTGCTTTAAAATATGCCTATGATAGTGTTTTCACTATTTTTTTTTATTGTCATCATTGGTGCCTGAAAACTAAACTTTTGTACCCAAAATATTTCATGTAGGGTTGGGTAGTGTTGGGTTTGAAAAGAGAGTTTTCCTCCAAACCCAAAGTTTCAGTTCATAAAATGCCCAGTAGCATTTTAATGTATACATTTTATTAGTTGTGTTTTCATTTTTTTTTAAATTTAAAAAATTATTTTATATAATTTTATTTATCCAGAACAATATATTTGTGCAATTGTTTAGCTTGTAAATTGAGAAATTTACATTTTAGTGTATTAGACCAATAAAATCAATCAGCACCCTTATTGGATTATTGTTGACTGAACCACACTTGAAGCAATTGATACTTTAACACTAATAAAGTGAAATAATTATTCTAATTACAGTCTGTCATATGAGTCAAGGAGCAAGTTGTTTCTTTACACTCATTAAATTTTCCATTAGTAATCTGATTTATTTTGTAGTCATCTTTGATATACGTGAGAACAGTTAAACATTTCTTGTGTTACATTTTCAGGATTCTTTGCTTATAAAAGCAAAAGAGAACCAATTTGTGGATACAATGTCCATTTTAAATATTGTAAAACCAAACATGAAATTTAACAATACCAACACATTGTATAAAACGTTTTAGATGTGATGTGGCCTATGTAGGACTGTGTAGTCAGCGCAATGTTATTTTTCTTTTACTTTACGTAAGAACCCAGATTGATGTTCTACAATTTTCTTCTCTCTTAGCTTAAATTAAGCCTAACTTTTATGTGTATAGGCCTACCAAAAACAAAGCTCATGAATAGATTTTCAAAGAAATGTGCTCAGTAAAAGAGGTATAGAAAATTGCAATCTTAAGACAAGTTTTAATGTTTATTATATCTATGCTGCCACCAGATTTTACACTGGTTTGTTGCTTTCATAAATTTTGTACACTGCGAATTATAGACTCATTAGTAATGAGTAAATGATGCATTTATATTTTAACCAGGCTCCCCAATCTTTTGTTTGACAGGTTAATAATATTACATTATTCACCAAAAAAAAATCCCATTAATTGTGAGAAGTATGTAAATAGAAAAAGTGATAATTTTTTTTTCTAAATATTAAATTTTGTTATATACAGATGTAAAATAAATTCAATAAGTTATATTCCAAAATTTGTTTTTGACATATTTAATTTTATTTGTGTTTTTACTATTCTCTTGTCAACAATCATTTAAATATAGATAATCAAATTGCGTTTTAACCAATAACTATTTCATAAATTATTTTTCTCAAACAAGTACAACATTTTACCGATGGCTAGTATAAGAATATTCGAGAAAGTTTAGGGGAGATCACTTCCGGTTTATTTTTAAATGTACCAACTTGGGAACAGAACAAAACTAAACACAAACGCAAAGACAAACACAATGCACACAAACACACAAAAAATAAAAACACAGCACAAACGAAAACGCAAACACAACAACAATACAAACGCAAACACAAACAAAAGCGCAAACGCTAACACAAACGCATCACGTAGTACCACCGATTGACGTCTACCTCCCCCCACCTCCTAAATAAAACAGAAAAATCTTCTTCCGAGTAGTCACTCCGAAAAATATATTATACTAGTTGCATACCCGTGTTACGCCACGGGGAATCTTTTTAAATGTTTCAACTATGGAACCGAACAAAACTAAACACAAACGCTTATACCCGTGCTTCGCCACGTTGTGGATATGGATATTAACTCGATGGGGTCACCGCATTGGGGCGGATATTTTTTTAGCGCACCGCGCTGCGCGCGGGTGTCCGTATAGTCAGGGTTTACCGCGCTTCGCCGTCCGCCCAGACATCTCTCCTCCCCGAACCCAAGGCGTCATCTAAACCGCCGTCAAATGACACGTTTTCCCGGGCGTCCGCGCCCATGGAGAGATTTCCGAAATCTATAGCGATGACGGAAGGACTGACACACTACCACCAGCGTTATATTATAGATCCAGAAAACATACTTTAAACAGTGTCAGCCTCCCAAAATTTTAAGTTCCACACTATGCAAAGCTGCCTTTACTTTTCCTGATGTATGTCAGGTACCCGACAGACCTGAGTTGACACAAGGACGTGCTAATGACACGGATTGGAACTCGAGACTTTCCAGTTAACAGCACTATGATCTACCATTCAATCAGAGCCACCCCACAATTAAACTATATAATGCTAACTAATATATTATGCAAATATTTTAGATTCTGCTGTGCCTCCAGAGAGGCTATATGTCTAGGTCCCCCATCCATGGCTTGAATTCATTAGTGTACCTTTGAATGAGAACAGTGTGTCTGTTTGACACATACCTATTAGTTTCAAATATTGATTTGTAAAGTCACAGACTTGAACAGAAAACACATTTTAGTGATAAATAAAAAATAGACATACAAATATGAAACTGTGCTGTTGAGAATCTAAACATAAATCAAAACATAAAACTGTAAAGTAGGCAAAAAAATGGATGTAGGTCACACAGACTTGGCAGTAGTGTGGGAACTGCAGACACGACAGTTAAGTGAGGTTAACCTCTGCAGCATCAGCATTTAATTATTACGTTCGTTAACGTTTGATGGTTGAAAGTCGTTAATTGGCATTAAGGGAGGTGATGGGGATTAAGATTATGGGCTTGAATGCTTAGATAAGTCATGGGCGTCTCCGTCAATATCTAGTAAGGTTTGTGGCCTCCCCTGCAATTGTAAACTTTTTTGCGACCTTTTCTGGCAAGATATTTTATTCTTATTCAATAGACGCAACAATATTTGTCGTACAGCATAAAAAGAAAGTAAAAGTAAATTTATCTGACTGGTAACCAGACCAAGAAACAAATCTTTGCTTTTTACTTGCGAGTAACTTCAGGAGGGAAGTCTTCTGGGTGTTTAGCGATAAAATCCTCGAAAGATGCTATTCTTCGTTTCCTTTTCAATTCGTCAATCTTCACCCCAGCATATAACCAACAACATTTGGCAGACCATGTTTCCACATACCATATCTCAATTGTTGCCGAAATAAGGGATTAAAAATCACAGATAACAATTCTAGCTAGCCTCCTGCTGCGAATTTTAAATATTTAAATCGAAGAGATTCAATCAAAGTATCTTCGATGTATCTCCCCCCCCCCCGAACGAAATGGAATGGAATTTATATAGAAAACATACTTTTACCAGCGTGTCCCCCCCCCCCCCCCCCCCCCCGAAAATATCATGTCCCCTTCCCCCCACCCCGGAGAAAAAAGTCTGGAAGAAACACTGGATTCAATGTAGAGCATACTACTTGTAATTTCTGGTCTATTTTAGTATGTCATATTGATTACGTATTTTGGAATACCAACTATACTAAACTAATTTATTAAATACTTGACTATAAGACTCTAGTTTTATAGTTTATATTTTGTAACAACTTAATATTTAAAGAAGTATTCCTGTCGTATTGAATGGGCCGTCTTCACTTAATAACTTCTGCCCATGAGATTAGTCTAAAATGAAATTAATCATTACAGATCTTTAAGATAAATGTGACAAAGGTGACAAGAATACATGTTATCTATCATAAATTAACTTGTATAAAAGGGGAAAGAATCACCGTTGAAGTTACTCTTCGCCAGTTACTTCCCTTGTTTTCGTTCAGAAGCAAGTGTAAGTAGAATAAAACAAAGCCTTTCCTTAACTATGTTGGATGTTAAACTAAACATTATTTTTTTAACGCTGAAATTTGTAATATATTTTGATAAATTAACAAAGCTTTTATGATAGGCAGTTTCAATTTTTACAAGCTTTTATTTAACTTGCTTCCTCGCAGTGGCGTAGCGAGGTCGGGTGTCACCCGGTGCGGCACTTAATGGTGTCACCCCCCCCAGAGGCATAGAGACCCTTCCCAGGGACAAACTTTCAAATTTTTGATTTGCACCCCCCCCCCCCCTCAAACTTTCGATTTGCACCCCCCCCTCGAGTTTTCGATTTGCACCCCCCCCCCTCGAACTTTCGATTTGCACCCCCCCCCCCTCGAGTTTTTTTCTATATATTTTGCTATTTTTTGCCTTGGTGTCACCCCCCTAAATGGTGTCACCCGGTGCGGTCCGCACCCCCCGCCCCCCCCTCGCTACGACCCTGCTTCCTCGTCATGTCTGTCTGTCTACCTGTCTTATGGATCGAAACTGGCGAGCGAAATTTTGACCTCTACTAATCGACCAATTTCTCTGAAACTTGGAACGTTGATTTTCTTTTTAATTATATATAGAGAAGTTGATTATTATATATTTAAAGAAAATCATTCGATTTTAGTGCATTATTACATACAAGCTTGTTATTAAAACGTTTTTTGTACATTTGTTTTCTATAGTTAAATTTAATGCAAATGTTTTCGATTCCGTAGGCTATTTTTTTATTACATTAATGTATATTACAATAATTTAAAGAATCGTTTATTATAGCATTATCTTTTTTGCATTAAATTCGTAGCGTTTATTAAAAATTTAATAACGTTTTAATAGACTATTATTTCCCTTAATTATTTCTTTTATACATTTTGTTGTTCGAAACTGCAGAACAATGTTTGAAAACTGTATTATTAAATAAAGTCTTATAATGTATTGATTGTATGGAGTACAAAAACAAGTTTGGTACTCAATTTATGGTACACAAAATAACCAAAACACAACTTTTTAGGCTTAGAGTTTTAGTGTTGCACTGTAAAACTAATGTATGGTTGAAAACTCTATTTAAAAAAAAACTATTTTGTCTGTTGAGTTACCAATAAAATAATTGTTTTAAAGAAACTTAAAATTCTATTCTTATTCATTTGTGTTTAGATCTCTATCCAAAATGGCCTCAATCAAGTTAATTGTCTGCTTCGCCATGGTAGCTGTTGCTAGCGGTATGTACGTCAACAGTGGTAGCAGTGACTACAACAGTGGAAGTGGCTACAACAGCGGTAGCAACAGCTACGACAGCGGAAAGGGCTACAACAGCGGTAGCAGCAGCTACGACAGTGGAAAGGGCTACAACAGCGGTAGCAGCAGCTACGACAGTGGAAAGGGCTACAATAGCGGAAGTGGATACAACAGCGGCAGTGGATACAACAGCGGTAGCAACTACAACAACAACGGCTACAACAACAACGGCTACAACAACGGCTACAACAACAACAACAATGGATACAACAACAACGGCTACAACAACAACGGATATAACAGCAACAGCTACAGCAACGGTTACAAAAATGGCCCAGTAGGTAACAGCGATCAATACAGAGATGGTCTTTACTTCAATGGAGGTAACAACTACGGCTCAAACTACGGCTCAAACTACGGCTCATCCAACTATGGCTCATCTAGCTACTCTGCCCCATCCAACTATGGCTCATCTAGCTACTCTGCCCCATCCAACTATGGCTCATCCAACTACGGCTCATCTAGCTACTCTGCCCCATCCAACTATGGCTCATCTAGCTACTCTGCCCCATCCAACTATGGCTCATCTAGCTACTCTGCCCCATCCAACTATGGCTCATCTAGCTACTCTGCCCCATCCAACTATGGCTCATCTAGCTACTCTGTCCCATCCAACTATGGCTCATCCAACTCTGGCTCTTATGGAAAAGGCTCCGATAACTACGTTTCAGGTAAGAAAACTATGACACTTATATTATTATTATTATTACATGATTATTTATTAAATTGTAACTTATGGGATGGCTTGGTTGAATGTGTATTTTGGTTTGGACTTGTGACCGTAGGACAACTCTGAGTCCACCCAGGTCTGTTTTATGTTGGGGGAAATGTATGCGGCTTGTTGTAATGCAGAAAGATTTGAACTCTACCTCATCTGCTCAATTGATCTCTAGGTCCAGAGAGGAAATTTCCTTACTTACAACTTAAAAATTTACATATAGTTGCAGCTATTTTTGTTACCTAAATAATTTTGGAGCGTAACTAACTATTTATAATAATCAAAAATATTTTTTTTCCATTTTTAGGGTCATCTTATTAAGTGTAAAGAGGACGATGGCAGCGGATATGCTGTTTCAGCGACGATGATTATAGCGATGCTAGTCAAATTTTATCTTTATTTATAAAATAAAGTTTATTATTAGCATTACCTTATATAGCCTGGTGTTACTTTATTAACGTCAACTGGTTTTACAACTTTTGTACACAATTTTATACACACAAACCTACCGGTTTCTGCCTTTAATATACATAAACACTATAATTAAGCATGGCAAATGCTAAACGTTTTGTAACGAATGTACCCGAGTTTTTCATATTAGTTTAAAAACTAAAACAACTTAATTGTATAGAACAACGCAAAAAAATTAAAAGAAACAACTTTATTCTGATCTAAAGCACAAACAAACGACTTAATTAAATGAATTCCGTAGCGAAATTTAAAATGTATACTCAAACCATAAATTGAAACATGGAACTGAAATAAACCCTTACGTACACTTACAAAATTCTAAACTTCAAACTACACATTACCAAAAAATATTTTATTTTCATAAACCTAAATTTGTTATTTAACTAAACAAAAAAAATATTAAAATAAAATAATGTCATTCATCAATTAAACCCAACCTCAATTCTAATTCCTAAATGTAATTCCATATCGAAGCTGAAACTATATAAATCGTAGTTAAAACTAATACAACTTTTGATTTAAAGTCAACACATCAAGGTAAATCAAAAACTATGAAACACAATGCACAAAACAAGATACATCTGACCTGCAACCAACAGCACTGGCTGCGCCCCCCCCCCCCCCTCCCTGAATAACTCCCGGTTATATCTTGCGACATTTCAAACCCCCAAGTAATTACCTTCTCAGTAAATATCTCTGCCCATCAGATTACAGTCGATTACAAATTGGCTAAACCTAATATTAACTTTAAACCGATCCCTATACGTAAGTCAATCTAAAGGTTTGGGTTATGAAAAGGGTAGGTCTAAGGTCATGGTAAGTGTCAAACCTAGTATTATGGTAAGGCTTAGAGTAGAGGGAAAAATAAAAGCACGGGTAATTCTAAAATGAAGAAAGTAAAATGCATCGCTATCTACCACCAGAGTAAACTACGTTGTGATCTACAAAATCCGTACCTATGAAAAATAAATAAATTTAAAGCCAAATATATATTACGTGTTTGTACAACACGAGTACAATCTCTGTAAGGTATTGATCCCTAGCCCTATACTGGTCATATTTGAACATAGACATAGTTAAAAATTTCGTTTTATAAGACTACATGAAAATTCGTAAACGCATAAAGAATAACATTAGGGTATTTAAAAAATGCAGTTAATTGGTGAGATATTTTGCAAAGCATTTTGCAGTTCTTTGTGTATTTAATCTCTCGGCTAAATTATTCATCAACATGTAATTAATATGGAATCCCCAGGGAAAAAGGAGGGTGGGCCGGCCAAGGAAGACATGGAGAAGAACGGTTGAAGAAGAGGCGAAAACAGCTGGGCTCACATGGGCACAGATAAAGGGAGCAGCCCAAAGCCGAGTCCGATGGAGATGTGTGGTTGCAGCCCTTTGCTCCCCAGGGGCCACAAAGGAATGATCATGATGATGATGTAATTAATATACACTCACTTTCCAATTCGCCATTCATATGTTAACAACATAATATTAATAAATTACTCCGCAAACGGACAATTATCTGTCCCTGAGTAAGCTTCGTGCTCAATATCCTGAAAACAATCGCCTCTCCTTCAACGTGTCAAATTTTTATCAAATACAAGAAATCTTTTAATTAGATTTTAATTAAAATTTTTAACGTAATTAATTACATTAAAAATTACATAATCATATCGCAATGAATAATTGATTTGGTAAATGTAAAAGAAATTGGTCACCAGAAATGGGTAAAAATGAGTTTCTAGATTTGACGACAATAAATCTACATAAGATATAATGAAAAAGCTTTGCAGAAGTAAACTATATTTCCTAAACACCTAAATCAGCTAAAGAATTTCATATATATATATATATATATATATATATATATATATATATATATATATATATATATATATATATATATATATATATATATAAATATATATATATAAATAAATAAAAGTGTGTATGTATATGTGGTTTGATATTTGATATTTATGTTTCTTCAAGTTCAACCCCACTATCTGACTTGAACACAGATAATCAGCAACCCAATAAATCTTTACTAGGGTCGGAAGATAATTGAATGATTATTTAGAAAATTATTTGGGCACAAGAATAAATTATTTAAACAATGGTGCTGTAAATATTAGTTTTGCACTTGAAGATGTCACAAATAATAGAAATTGGATTTTAAAAATTCCAGATTTGTAATTCTACCTGTGAATTTTCTGTATGATGTCGCAGTAGTAAGTGCAAAGGCCGACAACTCCATATTATCTAGTAGATTTTCGCACTGATCTTTCAGTTATTTTTAATTAACTCTAGATACATCAGATGATTTTAAAAATATGTCTTTAAAAAAAATCTTTTAAAATTTAAAACAGAGAGTAGTTTTATTATAACGTTATGATTGAAATATCTTAATTTTGTTTTTTTAACTATTGTTTTTGTACAAATTCGAGCTATTGTTGGTAATGTATGTTTGAATAACTAAACATTATTGGATGAAAGGCCAAAATAATTTTTTTGTCGTCGCCAAATTATTAAAAAAAAAATCACACAAAACTTAAAGGAAGTTATTTCAAAATACATGAACTATAAGAAATCATATTAGTAAAAAGAAGCGAGACAGTTATTACACTGAATCAATTCTGACCTGTTAACCTTAGTATGCTTTTTTCTGTGATAGTATTATCACTTGAATGATTTCAAAGTTAAAATTGTTTTTGAAATGCGACAGTATGCTTTAAAAAAAAAATTGCTGCTATTTAAATTTCTATTAGAAAAATTGACGGACTATTGGGCAGGTGTAGTAAACTACAGCTGTGTTTGTAGTCTTGGAATTGCGCTGGTTGTTGTATGTTTTAGGCAGCCTAAACTTTACCGACTTTAGCCAGGCACCCATAAGGGTTTGTCTGGTTTACCACATCATCATCTTTCCCGTTCGTGTCACGCCGCCTCCTTGTCTAGTTATGGATGTCCTTAAAAGTTGACGCCTTCACCGCTCTGTCAAATATGACATCAAGATAGAATAAAGGACTTGAACCAGGATTTGAACTCGAAACTTTCGATTTAGCAGACCAGTCCTCTACCATTCAAGATAGACTAGACTCTATCTTATAACCGGGGGTGCCCCAATTATGCTGTGAGGGGTTTCACCTTGAGTTTCACAACCAGACTGACTGCAATATCATTTCATAACCAAAAACAGAGCATTAACTTGGCAGGATGACTGATGTAGTTTCATGCCTCTGGTATTACACATTTATACATGAAACAGACACGTAGTAAATTAAGTAAATTACCTTACGAAGTCCAGAATGGGACTTTAATGTAAACCACACGAGATGACCACCCATATACCGGACAAGAGACATATTCATCTCCTTTTTTTTTTTTGCCTCAGACATGTAATATATAGCGTCAGTTGTGTGTGTTCGCTTTAGTATTACAGTTTTCGTCACCGGCTTGTGAGGACTGATACAGATTTACAATAGTAATATTTATTTCTTACTTGTAGGAATATCTCCTTAACTCAACAAAGTCGAAAACAAAGAGACTTCGCAAAATTACTTACTAATTAAAAAGGCCTACGTTTTAGAGAAATAATTTCGCATTACCCGCAAAGGGTATACTCACATTAAACTATTCATACTAAAATATAAGATAAAAGTAGTGGTTCTAATTTATTCATTTAACATTTTTAGTAACCCAAAATGTTGAAGAAAATAAAAAGAGTTTGAAAATCTTGCGGTGTAATATCGCGTTGCTTCAAAAATCTCTACACTATGTAAAACAACAATGATTACCGCCCCTACCTGCTTGCTGTTTTATACGTTTAATCCCGATGTTATCGCTGCATAAATAGATTAGGTAAGGTTATTGAACTCATGAACTCAAATTATCTTTTATTGGTAGAGACTGATGTCTAATCTTTGAATATTTTTACATTTGTGATATTTAATTGCGTCTGGGATTTGAAAATAATTTTTTTTTAGTTTTTTAAATTTAAAAATAGATTTTGGAAACATATCTTTTTATAGATCTCACTGACGTCACAGCAAGCTCGTCTGAACTAATTAAATCCAGCCGTGTAATAAATCGTTTCCGGCGTCTGGCTGGATACATATCTATCGTCTGCTATAACTGTGCTAATGTCCTGCCCCTGACTGCACCTGAGTGACCATCCCACCATATCGAGGCTGGGATTGGGGGCTTTCTCACGATCGCCTGCTGATAATTGTGACACTCAACAATTCGGTGTATTCTAGATTTTTATCTCACTCAGTCGCCAAGATCATGACATGTTTGTTTTGTATAAAAGGGGATCGCAGTTTCATTGTCTTTACCATTCGCCGTTCAATACGACCCTTGCACATTTTCGGAAGATCGAGTAAGTAATTTTTTATTTTTTTTACTTAATTTTAAAAAGCAAGAAATACGAATGTAAGCCACTAAAAAAAATCCGTAGCAAATTCACAATTCAATTTTCTTTAAAAATATAGTTAAGCAGCACAAAAGTCTTCGCATGCTACAACCAACTTTATTTATCCAATTTATCGAGCTGAACTCTGTTGCCATATTTTTTTATCCCTATAGCCTATGTGCAAGTTATAATTAATTAGCCCAAACTTTTCAAATGATTGTCTTATTTCTATTTAAACTTTAATTAATGCAGTATATGGTGCCCGTCTAAATTTGAAAAATAGTTTTAATTTTACAATTTGTGTTGATGTTAAATTTTTTTATTTTTCATTTAACAATAGTTAGGATATATGGAATAATGAAGATTGACTAGGAAATGAGATTAATTAATTTATCCAAGTTTTATCCTTAGTTTGCTGTCTCTGACAAAGTGTCACCTACTGCAGCATACTTTGGTGACTTTCTCAAAGTGTGGTTACTCATATTTTAGTGACTGTCAATGTGTCATACTTGTTGACTGTTAGTGAAGCCTTGTGACTCATACTCTATTGACGCTGCCAAAGTGTCACCTACAGACGCATACTTTGGTGACTCTCTCAAATTGTTTCGTGGTGACTCATATTTAAGTGACTCTCAAAGTGTCACTTAGTGACGCATATTTTGGTGACTCTCTAATCGGCTCGCCCAATGACTCATGAATTCTATTACTTTAACATCTCTAGTTAGATGAGGTTTAAAGTTTTGGTCGCATGATGAAGCTGTTATCTATTCGGGTTATAATGTTTATTTTACTGACACAAGCAAGGGATGAAGTTTTGACACGCTGTCTTAGCTTGTAGACTTACAGATTACACTTACACGAAGTTATATTTCCACTTCCAAGATATGAAAGTAAAAATATTACAGGTAACCTAATTTTTTTCCAATGTTTAATAATCCAAATTTCTTTAATTTTCTGCAGAAAATCTACTTGATTTTAGAAAATGGTCGCTTTCAAGGTCACCCTGAGTCTTGCTCTCTTGGCTGCTGTCAACTGCCTATACATCCAGCAAGATTCCTATGGTCAACGGTACGACAACAAGCAAGTGGACACCTTTGGCAACACCGGCTACAACAACAACGGCTACAACAGCAACGGATACAACAACAACGGATACAACAACAACGGATACAACAGTGGCTACAACAACGGCCCAGTTGCAAACAGCAATCAGTACAGAGATGGTCTTTACTACAACGGTGGTAACAGTTATGGCTCAAGCTACGGCTCCAACTCCGGCTCCAATTACGGCTCCTCTAACTACGTAGCACCATCCAAATATACTGCCCCATCCAACTATGCTGCCCAATCCAACTATGTTGCCCCATCCAGCTCCGGATCATCCAACTATGTTGCCCCATCCAGCTCCGGATCATCCAACTATGTTGCCCCATCCAACTATGTTGCCCCATCCAACTCTGGATCATCCAGCTATGTTGCCCCATCCAGCTCCGGATCATCCAACTATGTTGCCCCATCCAGCTCTGGATCATCCAACTATGTTGCCCCATCCAGCTCTGGATCATCCAACTATGTTGCCCCATCCAGCTCTGGATCATCCAACTATGCTGCCCCATCCAACTATGCTGCCCCATCCAACTATGCTGCCCCATCCAACTATGCTGCCCCATCCAACTATGCTGCCCCATCCAGCTCCGGATCATCCAACTATGCTGCCCCATCCAACTATGCTGCCCCATCCAACTATGCTGCCCCATCCAACTATGCTGCCCCATCCAACTATGCTGCCCCATCCAGCTCCGGATCATCCAACTATGCTGCCCCATCCAACTATGCTGCCCCATCCAACTATGCTGCCCCATCCAACTATGCTGCCCTATCCAACTATGCTGCCCCATCCAACTATGCTGCCCCATCCAGCTCCGGATCATCCAACTATGCTGCCCCATCCAACTATGCTGCCCCATCCAACTATGCTGCCCCATCCAACTATGCTGCCCCATCCAGCTCCGGATCATCCAACTATGCTGCCCCATCCAACTATGCTGCCCCATCCAACTATGCTGCTCCATCAAACTATGCTGCCCCATCCAACTATGCTGCCCCATCCAACTATGCTGCCCCATCCAACTATGCTGCCCCATCCAATTATGCTGCCCCATCCAACTATGGCTCATCAAGCGCCGGATCTTCTAACTACGTAGCTCCATCAAATTATGCTGCCCCATCCAACTATGCTGCCTCATCAAATTATGGATCATCAAGCGCTGGAGTATCCAACTACGTGGCTCAACCATATGCTGCCCCATCCAACTACGGCTCAACCAACTACGGCCCATCTAACTACGGCTTATCCAACACTGGCTCATCCAACTATGGCTCTTCTAACTACGGAGTACCCACCTATTCCTCTTCAGACCTGTACAACTCACCAAAGAGCTACTTTTATTTGTAAACATGATTTTTCTTGTAAACATGATTTCTCTCGTAAACATGATTTCTCTGATTAAAATTTCTTCAACAAAACCTAGGGTCCAAAAAAAAAATAATCTACCCTCTTAACCAATAAACATCATAATTCAGCCTCTTACCAAACGTATCACAATGTTGAAGTAAGCATTGTTGAATGTTAAGTATATTATAACAATATTTTGAGCTCATGCTGTATTGTTTACTACTTTTCAAAATGCCATTTTGATGTGTCAGAAAGATTCCGTATCAAAACGATTTTTTAAGAAATAAATATATTTTTAGTACTCCGTTTTGATTCAGTTTTTTTAAATATAAAGTTTTGTATGACTAGCAAACGTTGCAAAAACATTGGTTGTCGGAATTGTGTATTGGCATCCACTGGGAAAATCGTCCTTTGCTCATTTGCAAGATAGTAAGCATTGTTACTATCTTGTGGAAATGAATCCTTGATTGTGTGGTCATTTATTTGACTTTTTTAAATGATTGAAAGTATCTCATATTTTTAAGATTTTCGGTAAGTAAACAACATACTTCAAAAGCAAACAACAAAACGCTTTTGAAGATATTTCACATGCAATACAAAATGCAAAGCTGTCTTTCAAAATTATATGTATTAACATTTTTACTGGGAGAGATTTTTTAAAATTAAAATTTGATGCTGCAGAAATAAAATCACGACCAAATTATATAGCTAATCCAAGAGTGACTTACTAACATAAAACTTCAGGTTGAAATGTGGGGGTAAATACGAACATATAATTGTATCCATAAATATGTTTGAGTTCTTTGCATTTAAAAATTTCATAATATGGATTTTAACATCAACATTTCTGAACAATTTTAGCTTAACGTTTCCTTTTATTTTACGGCCACTTCGAAGATTAAAAGACAAAACACATTTTCATCTATGCCAACAGTAATGGCTGCATGCTTAACGTCAAACTAAGCGGATGACATTGTGCCAATTACTCTTTTTGGTAATTTGTGGAATGGTGTTAGGTTTCAAAATAAAAATGTGTAAACATGAAAGACGAAATTCAAAATGAGCATTACACAATGCTCTGTAAAAGTTTTTAACTTTTACAAAATTGTGAAATGAAAGGCGAATAATATCAGCTGTTCTTAAACCTAATCTGTACAACAAATCATGGTTAAGCTTTGGTTTTGGGTTTAGCTTTTGGCTTGGGTTTTGGTAAGGTATATGCTTTGGTTTACGATTCAGGCATAGTTGAGGACCGAAATTTCTGTATGGAAATAAATCACTGCTTCCTTTCGAGCTAAAGCGTTTTCACCTCAGTTTTTTAATTTGAATTTATTCCTGTTAGCATTTTGTACGTGAAAAAAAATATTTTTTTACTCTACATTTTCATTCATTCTAGTCTAGTAATAGCTCTAAAATAAAACTGTACTTTTAATAGCCCATAATTTTATAGAAGTGATGGGATTATTCTACACATTTGCCGGACAAAGTTCAGGCAATTTTACTGGAAATGTACTATTTTAAAATATTTTAAAATAGTTTTTAAATTTATAGGCCGATATTATATTTATAAAACTCTTAGTTATTATATATCAAAGTTATAAGCTAATCGATTTCATTATAAAAACAAAACATTAGAAAAGAATAAAGTAAATAACGACGTGTTCTCTGAAGTGAGAATTTATAAAACTGCAGCGCTGTGCCCAAGTTGTCTGAATGAATACTTTCTATTTCAGCACGTTACGTTAGGTAGTTTGCCAGTCATTCGGCGGTTTAGACCCTCGGACTTCGTCAGCGTGGTGGAATACACTACTGAAAACATAATTTAAAATCATTACTTTATTATGGGAAAATTTGATAACAGAATGTTTATTGAACATTATTGGAGGCTCTTTTGGTGTTTTCTAAATTACATTGCGGTGATCTATTGACCATTTGAATATTTCTATTCATTTATTTTCAATCATCAACACATTTGTGTCATTAGTTGTCAATAAAATGTGTGTAGTAGGTTAGCCTGTCACATCAGGCCCCAAGCCACCAGTAAGAATTTAAATTTCTGTAACCACCCCCAGTAGTTCATTTGTTCTCCGAAATTCGGGGATTTATTTGTTTGGAGATCTCTCACTTTACCGTGGCACATGTTTTACACTTCAAGCTGAGGTCACGTTAATGTTTGTGTGTCTGCTAACCCGTGGTTTCCTTTATTTTGATTCATTGTACTTGGACACACGACATAAAATATTTTAGTGAAAATGGTTTGTTTAAAAGTGCTGAAATCACCACGGGCTAAAATATATTTTACAGTAGTGCATATCAATTAATCCTCACAAATAAAGTAAATACACAGAGAACACTAGACAAAGTCGTAACTAATAATGGCATACTAAACCTATGTTACATATGGATTGGAGCGCTGATGGAGACAGATGAACAACTTTAGGTGCGTAAATAGATCTGATAAATAGTGTGCATGGTTTTTCTATTAAACGATTGGAAATTTATCATCTGAAAGATTTGAGACTACTACTGGTCATTTTCAAATAAATAAATAAATATATATATATATATATATATATATATATATATATACACATTTATATATACATTTATATATACATTTATATATATATATATATATATATATATATATATATATATATATATATATATATATATATATATATATATATTTATATTTACACATTATAATATATATAGCCTATACATCTATATATATATATATATATATATATATATATATATATATATATATATATATATATATATATATATATATATATATATATATATATATATATATATATATATACCTATATATATATCCCTATAAATATCCCTATATATATCCCTACATATATATCCCTATAAATATCCCTATATATATATCCTTATATATATCCCTATATATATATATATATATATATATATATATATATATATATATATATATATATATATATATATATATATATATAATATTGAATACGTTAAACAGCCTTGGATTAATGGATGCCTTAACTTAATTATTCCACAACGCTGCATCATTTGAATACTTCCAAAATGCAAAAAATACTTCATTTCACATGTTGTTTGTATGTTCGTATTGACCACATGAAGTTCTTGTGCGGCCAACCTTTTGCTCCAATAAGATTCATACATTGCTTTTGCTCGAAGCGGTTATGATTCTAAAATGTTTTGTATCTTTTTAAAATTTTGTATAAAATCTATTTCTTCTTAAATCTTTGTTTTCTGTATATTCTACCTTTGTTGCAAACTGTTTGGCCCGTTCTCGTTAAACATTGCAGTGGGGAGATGAATGGAAATATGTCACCCCCAGATTAAGGTGACCCCAGCGTGTCACCAGGTTCACACCCCCTGTCACCAGTTCAGGCTTGATTGATGATTGCCCCGTGCACCTCTCATTTAAATCGCACTGTATTAAAACAATTAGGGTTTAGTAAAGAAATTAATCTTGTCAAAAAATTAATATCTGAAATCTGGAGGTATAAAGGGAGGTAATCCCACATTTTGTCGTCTATTGCCAGTTGGTTGCTGCCCCTGAGTTTAAGACGGTCTTGTAAGTTTTGATTTACCAATATTTTTAATATAATCTAAGCAAATAACACATAACATAGAATGTTGTTAAAGTTAGCTTTACATTCTTTTAAATCTTGTCTGCACATATTACACTGAAAACTATAGCTTTGTTATAAAAATAAAAATTTAAAAGTGATTTCTACTTTTCATTACCGATTGTTTGTCTCAATCTTACTATTTTTTAAAAAGATTATTTAACGTATTTTAAAATCTTGATACCGACAAAAGCATTCAATGTAAGTTTGCTAGGTAGTATAAAATCGTTTAATGATACCTAAGTGTGTTTCAAATTTTCATTTATTATTAGTAAAAATATGAGTTACCTCAGTAAATCATAGACAAATATAAGGCCTATATATAAAACTATTATGTAAAAAATAAAATACCCATTGTAACCTGGCGGTCAGTCAGGCAGGTGATGTAGAGTTGACCTGTCACTGTGACCTCGACACATGAAGGAATAGCGTGGTCAGCACTATTTCCAGCCACCTTTACCTCTTCTACCCTGAGTCAGGTACCCATCAGAGCTGGGTTGACTCGGGGACTTGAATACGAGACTTTCGGAATAGCAACTGAACACTCTACCATTTGATGATTCCATCGCATTAAAAAAAAATTGTATTTAGTTGAAATAGTCGATGTAACTAGTCCTCATTTATTTCAGCCAACAAAGTAAAATGGCGTCCGTAAAGTTGCTGTTATGTCTGTCTATCATGACTACAGCTAGTGCGATGATCGCTGTTCCAAACTACGGTGTCAAGGGCTACGTTGATGAGCAGCTGGACACGTACTACGACTACGGTAGTCATGACAACAACAACTACGACTACGTCAAGCAGGTCGATGCCGCCTACGATAACGGAGTGGCTAGCAACGATAACAACAACGGGTACAGTAGCAACACCAATGCAGGCTACAGTGGTAGCAACAACTACAACGCCGGAAGTAGTAACTACAACGCTGGTAGTAGCAACTACAACGCCGGTAATAGCAACTACAACGGCGGTAGCAACAACTACAATGCTGGTAGTAGCAGCTACAATGCTGGTAGCAACGGTTACAACAGTGCTAACAACAACTACAACACCGGTAGCAACAACTACAATGCTGGTAGTAGCAACTACAATGCTGGTAGTAGCAGCTACAATGCTGGTAGCAACGGTTACAACAGTGCTAACAACAACTACAACAACGGCGGTAGCAACAACTACAATGCTGGTAGCAGCTATAATGCTGGTAGCAATGGTTATAGCACTGCTAGCAACAACTACAACGGCGGTAGCAATGGTTACAACAGCGGTAGCAACAGCTACAACAACAACGGCTACGGTAACAACGGCTACGCCTACGGCTACAACAACGGACCAGTTGGAAACAACGACCAATACATGGATGGTATTTACTTCAACGGAGGCAACATCTACGGCTCCAATTATGGCTCCAAATATAGTGGTCCATCAAACTACGGCTCCAATTACGGCTCTGCCTACAGTGGCCCATCCAACTACGGCTCCAATAGCTACAGCTCAAGTTCATCCAACTACGGTTCAAACAGCGGGCCATCCAACTACGGCTCCAACTACGGCTCCAACTACAACACTAGTCCATCAAATTACGGCTCCGGATCCTACGGAAAGTCATCTTCTGGTATGTATTAATTGATAATGATTAAAATAACGTATACAATGTGAATCAAGTTTCCCGCAAGACGACGGATTCAATAAATATTTGTTTAGCGACTCCAATTATAAATCTAGCTTGGGAATATCTGTTTCACTTTATCATCCTTTCTTCTTATATGTCTGTTCTTTGTCCATCCGTATCATGTTGACCTTGATTAACGAGGCCGCCATCTTTGTTTTACAGGCACTTCCTACTGAACAAACACCAGTGGTGTGTGACGCTAATGTTGCGGTATTCAAGACCATGCACAGAGCGACATCAAACCTTTCCTTGTTTTTATTTCTTTTGACGTTGTTTAAGCAGAGTCGATTCTGTTCAATTAAAAAAAAAAAGACATAATTGAAATTTTTAATTTTAATTAAAATTTTAGTAAATTTCTTGCTACACATAATTAGAGCTTAAAAACAGGATATGCGAGTATTAACTCACATACAAACCAAACAGACGAGGTAAAACAAATTAACCACTTTAATGTCGGAAATATCGAGTTCAAATCACATATTTTAATATGATCGATTATAGGTCAACTGCAGGATAGATAGTTGGATCGTCCTGGAATTGGATTATGGCACCATGAAATTGGCATTGAAATAGCAATTTATGTTTATTTTGCTTTCATTATAATACCAAATTTCACGTTACTTGAAGAATATCACAGTTCGTACACCGATAATGAGTTGTTGTTTGTTTTTTATATATAGAATTTTAGTATATATGCGTTTCAAGTCACTTTATTAGTAAAGTACTTAGTTTTTAATGTTGCCAAGTTTAAAAATCAAGTAATGCAATATTTTTTTAAGCTTTTTAATTTTTTTTAGAAATTACGTATGCGTTTATAACTTTAATTAAACATCGTTTTCCCCCAGTTTATTAGATATGATGATGTTGTCATTAGTTTCACCCGGCACCTGTGTTTATTTCTATATTTCACTGTTGCTCACAGTGTACACATATAACATCAGCTGCTACATTATTTCAGCAATCATTATATCTTATAATCTACTCAATGTAAAAATACATTTAGATTGAATTAAATACATAATAGATAGCTGAGCTATCCGACAAGAAACCATAATTTATTTCATGATCCTCGCTAAAATTATAACAATATTCAATTGAAAGAAATAATACAGTTGCAGTACTAGAAATGTTGTTGGAGCTCAATTTCTATATGGGGGAAGATGCAAATGTTTATAATTGACAAATTAAAAGAAAGTAAAAGATCAAGCAGTAGGCAGGTCGTTTGTCCAAGACAGCTTACCAGGTCATTATCCGATAACTACCTTCCAGGTCATTTGTCCACGACAGAGTTTCTTCCAGGCATCTCTTCGGGGGGGGGGGGGGGGACAAGCCCCCCCCGAAAAAATTTTACCGCCCCCCCAAACGAAATGAAATTTATATAATTTATATAGAAAATATATACTTTTAACAGTGTCCGCCCCCCCGAAGAAAGTTTACCGCCCCCCGAAGATTTCAAGTGCCCCCCAGAGAAAAAAGTCTGGAAGAAACACTGGTCCACGACTACCTACCAGGTCATTTGTCCACGACTACCTACCAGGTCATTAACCCGGTGCAGAGAAGTGACCAGATTTTAATCTTAATCCAGCGTATTAGGATTACCCCAGCGTCTCCCCCGATCTGCCACAAACTTAACCTCGGGCGCACAGCTTCATTAATTATTCATTACTCTACACTCGAGGTTTGCTATAATTAGTTCTAAAATTGGAAAGTTAAACCACATCAACGATCGTGTCAAGATAAACTAAAATATAAAATTCAAACAAACGAAACGCAAAACCACAAAAGTAGGTAATTTAATTTTTTATTTATACAACAGTAATTATCTTGTAAAAACACTATCTGAAATTAAGAAGGTGCAGTAAGACACGGATTTTTGCGCTTGAGTTTGTTGCGATTAGATTTAATCATTGAATACGTTACCCGTTGTGTGTGTATAAAAACATGTGCCGTTCCGACAAAGCTTTGCTCTAGCCATATAGTTTAAGATGCTGCTTCATTTTCTACGCCATACGCTGATGTGGAAATAAAAGTCGTTATATTTAAAATTCAGCGGTATCATTATTTGATGGCATTGATGATCAACTTGAGAACTATGAGCACTTGTTTACATAAGAATTTAGTAGCAACCATAAATCAATATTGAATCTACACATTTTGAGGTCAAGGAAAAAAAGTTCTAGTAACAGATAAGAATCTCTAAGAACCCTAAAACTGAAAAATCCAGATTTTATGGAATCTACACTGAATAGCAGATATTAAAATACTAAATCATTTAGCTTGTTTGGTATTATAAAACAATTTACAGAAAGTTAACATGAATTTCACACAAGAATACAATGTTCCTTTGGCTCAATACAATGACTTCCAAAACTGCTGTTGTAGCTATAGATGCTTATTTTTGACAACCCTAATATTTGTATTGTTAATTGTTGCCCTTTCTTCCACTAGTTGTGTTGTGTTTTGGTCTATTGAATGTTTTGTAAAATGAATGCCCGAGAAAATTTTAAATGAACTTCACAAGGCATAGTCTCCATTAAACTACCATTCAGAGTGTTTAACTAAAACCAAAACAATTATAGCTTTTTACCCAAGTAATTCCTTTGTTAAGCATAATAGACCAATAAATGGCGCCCAACATTGATAAAATAATTGAAAAATAAACCCGTTGTTCTCATTTCTAACACTTCTGTGAAAGTCTTTACTCAACATGACACAAATTACGAAAACTTTATCCTAACACAAAATAATCGAAAAAAAAACGGAACATGAAATTCTAGAATAAAGTTTAGAAAAATACCTTTATTAATTAAAATGTGTTAAACTCATTAAAAATAAAGTAATCACAATTTCTTTAGCAACATTAGTGTGTGTATATATATAGGCCTATATATATATATATATATATATATATATATATATATATATATATATATATATATATATATATATATATATATAAATATATATATATATATATATATATATATATATAAAATAAGAGTAAATTGATAATGCATTCTTTTCAATTCTGTATTCTGATCTTGAATGGACAATCACAACGACTATAAAAGCTAACTTTATTTAAAAGTGGCTTTAATGTCGAAAATATGTATTTTTAAATATCACTCTATACTTTAATTAATTAATGCCCTTATTACGTGTCAAAATGTAACATTTGTAAACATTCAACATGAACACCAACTTACATGACTTACATGATCGTCATTTTTATAGTTATCTCCCCTTTTTTAAAAGTACATTAAATATCTAAACTAATAATGATGACCGACCTTACTTTATTAGATTGTAACTAAAATACCCTTGTGTTATTATTAAAAGTTCACTTACCAAGAAACTTTTCAAAGATGCGGTTCAAAATCAAGTTACAAAAATCTGACCACACACCCGCAAACAAACAAACAAACAAACAAACGCTATGAATGACAAGTAAACAAAATGGATGCAACATTTTTATTTTAGTTGATCCTCGTTATTAATTTATCAACAACAGTTGAAGTTTAATCATGTGTTTTATATAATTTTTTTTTTTTATTCCCCCAACATCATTTACATTGTCTGGGCGTCTTCGACTGTTAGTTTTTCATCAGGGTAAACGACTCTATATGACTGTGTATTATCTGTGCGCACGAGTACGTCGCCTTTACTTGAATACCGAAGACCTACAATAATAACAAAAAACACCTTTAAAATATAAGTTCTAGATCTTCATTTAAGGTATTATGAAAAATTAAAAAATAAAAAAAAATCAACAAATTATTATGCGCTATAAAATTAGCAATAGCCAAAATCTGTTAAAATACAATATAAACTTCTTTTTATTTTCAAATATTTGCTTTTTAAACTTAATCGAATAAGACTTTGTCAATTAAATATTTTATTTAACTTTAAATGAATGTAACGAATATATATATTGCTAATATCATCATAACGATGTGTAAATAAGGCCTACATAAAGATATCACTTTCTTAGTTTTAAAAAACTGAGATGTTAAATGCCGAGACTATTGAGTGTATAAGAAAAAATGTCTTTATTTTTATCACACTTCTGTACAGTATACTATACCATTATGTTTTATATAATCTAAATAGGTGGTTCTCAACCTGGGTTTGATCGAACCCACGGGGGTTCGGTTAGTTAGCGTGAGGGGTTCAGCCGACGTCAAAAGATACCCGACTCACATAATTCACAATGGGATTTTGTCGGTTCGGATGATACTGATCGAACTTTTAAGAAGGGTTCGATGAATGCGCATATGAAACTAGTTGGTTTCGGCACCTCCAAAACGTTTAAGAACCATTGATCTAAATAGATTATAGAAGTAAATGTATAGCCGAAAAAAAAACGCGGTGCAATTAGATCGTAGTAATCGTATGCTTTATTTACATACAAATTATGTAGGTCTATATACAAACAATCAAACAAGTGATTGCTATTAATGCTACAGAACACAGTAAAAGCTGTCCACTCTCTTTTAACTGTCAACTTTTAAAAATTATATTACAATATACAACAGAGTAACATTATAATCCAGGTTTTTAAACTTATCCGAGTAGATCAGCTTATTATAAACATCAACCAAGTTGCGCAATATCAGAGCTTTACTCTAACAGAGCTAAATCTCAACAAAAGAACCTCGAAAAAGTGCATGAGTTTTTCCTGCTATACACTAAGGCAATCATAAAAATACCTAACCGTTTACATCTACCCTCACAATAAAACTAAGACATTTACCCGTAGTACACTACACATCACAACCATATCAAACACATACAAGTAAGTCCCTGCATGAAAGCTAAGCCTTTAACTTAGATTGTCTTGGTGATTGAGGAAATACATATTTAATCATTGTAAAATTCTAATTTCCTTTGATGTCCACCCAACTGCGTCCATGGAATGCGCTTGTCAAGTTCGCATATCTAATCAAAGTTGAGCCGCACTTACTATAAATACTTACACCGGGCTCAGGTTAACTCGCAACTTGTTCTATCCCGGTTGGTAAGACAATCAGGTAAGGTTTTGTTAGGTTAGACCATTAGGTAAGATTTCGTTTAGTTAGAATAGACCATTAGGTAAGGTTTTGAAAGGTTAGACTATCAGGTGAGATTTCGATTGGTTAGACAATTAGGTGAGGTTTTGTTAGGTTAGACAGTCAGGTAAGGTTTTGTTTGGTTAGACAGTCAGGTTAGATTTCGCTTGGTTAGAATATTAGATAAGGAATTGTTTGGTTAGACCATCAGGTAAGGTTTTGTTAGGCTAGACATTGAGGGAATATTTTGTTGCAATGATGTATAGTCGTTTAGTATATTTACACAGCGCAGACTCTTTAGGTAAAATTGGAACAAAACGAATTTTAATTTTTTAAAATTAGTTTTATTTGTTATTTATTGTGAGCTTTCATCAATCTATTAAACCTATAAATATATAGAAACGTCAGCCAACAAATAGAATTATCTACCTAAACATATCTCTGTTTTGTTCTTGTCATTTTTCTAGCTTTGTCTAGCTTACGATATGATTTTGTCTGTGTAACTATTAACCTCGTATAAGGTAACTATAATTATTTCGTTGATTAATTAATTTTCCATCTCTGCATGTAACCCACAGCAAGGAGCTTGTAACAACATGGCCGGCGTAAAATTGATTCTCTGCCTAGCCATAGTTGCTATGGTGACGGTCGTCCACGCCAAGAAGAACTACTACGACGAGGATTCCAGCTACGTGGAGAAGAGCTACGGGCGCAGGGAGTACCCTCGGTACCAGGAGAAGACGTACGGCTACAAGAACAAGGACCGGTACGAAGAGAGAAGCTACGGCTACAAGCGTAAAGATTACCCAACCTACCAGGAGAAAAGTTACGGTCGTAAGGAGTACGAAGATAAGAAGTACTACAAAAACGACAAGTACAACAGTTACAAACCAAAAAGTTACGGTTACGAGGAGAAGAATTACGGCTACCAGGAGAAAAGTTACCGTTACAAGGCCGATGATTACAAAAAAGAAGGTTACAGGGCCGATGATTACAAAAAAGAAAGTTACAAGGCCGATAACTACGCTTACAAGCCTGAGAAAGAAGAGTACAAGCCCAAAGCGGAATATGCTTACAAATCAAGAGACGACTACAAGAAGGAAAGTTACGGTTACAAAGCCCCCATGGAAAGTTACAAAGCCCCCGTTGAAAGTTACAAAGCCCCCGTTGAAAGTTACAAAGCCCCCGTTGAAAGTTACAAAGCCCCCGTGGAAAGTTACAAAGCCCCCGTTGAAAGTTACAAGTCCCCCGTGGAAAGTTACAAGGCCCCCGTGGAAAGTTACAAAGCCCCCGTTGAAAGTTACAAAGCCCCCGTGGAAAGTTACAAGGCCCCCGTGGAAAGTTACAAAGCCCCCGTTGAAAGTTACAAGCCCGGCTACGTAGCCGACAACTACGGTTACAACGCCATCAAAGACTACTACAAGACGGCAACCAGCGAATACAAGCCGGAGAGCTACGGGTACAAGACTCTAACTTCTGGCTACAAAACCGTGGACTACGGCACCAAGCCCGCTGACACATACAGCCCGGGGGTGTACAGCTACAAGCCCATCACCTACGCCAGCAAGCTGGGGTACGACGCCAAAACTGTCTAGTTACAAAAAGGTAAACTTTTGAAAGTGGAAGAATTTGTTTTGTTACGATTGATATTACCAGCGTATAGGTATAGAAATAAAATTGTACCACCTACTCAGAAACATGCAAACAATAGGCCAAATCTTTAATAGAATTATTTACACCATCTGCAGTAGTTTTGTTGGATTAGTTCTTTTATCCATTTGAATGGGACTTTTCCCTCACCACATAAGGCGAAGTAACATTGTCTTACACTGTTCATTACAAAAAAAAAAAAAAAAAAACAACAGAATATTTACGAGGCAGTTAGATAACGTTTTGAAGATAGTTATGTTTGCTGAAAAATTAAGATTTAACATTAGTGGCTTAATATAAGTTTGCGCAAATATTAATTATAAATAAAGGATTTACAATTAAATTTTGATTATCATATTATGTTGTTTTTAACGTAATTAGGTTGTGTATTATCCATGTTTTGAAGCTGGTTGTAATTGTTTTTGGCTTTTTATATTTCATTTCGTTGTTTTTTTTTCTCAGATAACTAAAGAAACAAGACAAGAAGCAACTTGAATTTTTTTATTATCTGATTTGTAATTACAGAGTAGGCTAATCCTTACGCTTCGCTTATTCCAATAAAGGCGTTTAAAAAGTATTTTTTTTTGTCTTTGCATTTAATGCATACAATGTGTTTTGCGATTATTTATTTTTGAATTAAAATCATCCCAGACTAAACTAGGATAAATAAACTATCCAGTGTCGTAACAAAGGTGGGTAGTTGGTGCGAGTGTAAAAAATGGCATGAAATTCATCACTTTGTTTTTGTTAACCAATTTCGGTTTAAAAAGAAAAGGCTGCTTAAAGATCAACTTGCAGGGCCTTGTGTTTAGGGCAGAAAATGGAAAAGATGAAACCTCCATTCGTATGGTTAAGAGCCTAAATACAACTAGTATCTAAGAAACATATTTCAGTAACAATTGCAACTTGCTAAGTCACAAGAAAATAATTTAAAATGATTTAATACAAACACAAGCGTTGGACAAAAAATATAATTATAATTCTATCGTGCAGGATATAGAATAGTAGTAAACTAAAAACACATAATTTATCAACACAACCAACAGACCTACAAAATCAAAAACCCAGTGGAATCTAAATTTGATACATAAAGGGGATTAGCAATATGATCATTATTGGGGATCAACAATTTGGATCAACAGTTACCATAAACAATGGGAATCAACAATAGAATTCAAAAATGGGAATAAAAAATGGAGCTCAACTATGGGAATCAAAAATGAGTGTTAACAATGACAAACAACAATGTGGATCAAGAATGCAATTGGTAGGCTACAGGCCTTTTGATACAAAGCCTGGGACAAAATATATTTACCATTTTATTGCACGAGTAATAACTACAGTAATTGCATTCTCTACACAGGGTAAGATTTATAATAATGGGACTCGTCTTCTAGCCACGCATTAAAACATTCCATTTTCATTAATTGAACAATTACTACGAATCACTCAAAATATTTTTTTTAAAAGGAAAACATTTGACCACTCTTCTACGGCACTTTACGCGTGCTAGTTCGTCTATTTGGGGACCTAAACAGATTTCCTTTATTTAGTCGACAACAAACTGAACATCTCGCTTAATTCGTTTTTAAAAATATCGGGAGTGATCTCCCCTTAACTTTGTAACAGCGGAGGCAATGTTAGGAGGTGGGTGACTCTGGTTTTATGCATAAAGGAATTTTGTGAAAAAAAAAAAGATTTTTATTCGAGAAAACATACGCCGGCGAAAAGTTCTTAAAATATACTGCTTTAAAGTATCGAATTCTTAAGTTTTTAATAGAGAGGTAAAGTACCACTTTGGGTTACCGGAAATTAACTAAAAAATGAAATAGAAATACATTTAGGATCTTATACGAACATTATCATGTTTTGCACACAGAGAAACATACAGACAAGGTTACAAAACCAGGTTTTTCCGACTCAGGAAGGTGTAAAATGTTGAGATGTTTGTGCTTTAATCGTGATTTAGAGGAGTAGACAAATATTGTTTTTTTACTATTATTTTGAGTGATTCATTGACATTGTTTAATTAATAAATATGTTTTAATACTCGACTAGGAGACGAGTCCCATTCTTATAAATCCTACGCTGTTTAAAGAATGCAACTACTGTAGTTATTACTAGTGCAATTACCAATAAATATCTTTCCTCCATGCCTTTGTATCATATATGTGATAAAGTATAAGGTTTACATTGTTTACTATACAAAAGAAGCTTTACAGTTTAAGTCATTGTTGGTAGTCTATGTTCCAATGGCTCAGAGGCGTAGCGAGGGGGGAGGGGGGCGGGGGTGCGGACCGCACCGTGTGACACCATTTAGGGGGGTGACACCAAGAAAAAAATTAGCAAAATATATACAGAAAATTGATAATTTAACTTAATTAAATGATTAATTAGAGTGAATTAAATAGTTTTCAAAGAGCAAAGTGGACAAATCCCGAAACAGATGGGGGGGGGGGGGGGGGGGGGGGGGGGGGTTGACACCATGACGTAAACCTGCTAATGATAAAGAAAACCTACCTGCAACATCCAACTGAATTTACAACCGATTATAGATATAAATCGTTAGTATTATCTGAGCACAGTTCAAAGCAATCACAGTGTGGGTTACATCAACTATATGCCTGAGGGAAACGGTTTGGTTGAAAATCGTAATAAGCTATATGTTAATCCATGTATGGGGTGCGGATGGGGGGGGGGGGAGGTAAAAAGAACTAAAAATATTTGAATACATATTATTATGAATACAGGGGACGGCGTGGTCGAGTCGGTAAAGCTCATGGTTGCTAAACCGAAAAGTCTCGAATTCGAACCCTCGGGCAGATGAGGCTCGTTAGCTGGGGACAGCCACTCTTCTAGGAGAGACAACTCCAAAATTAAACAACTGCTGCCTTGTAGTTTGTTCTTGGTTGGACAAAGGCTCTGGAAGCAAATCCAAAAAGAAAAGCAGGCTGAAATCGGAGTCAATGGCCTCAATGGCGCATAACCAGTTGACACGTAACGCTTAATTGTGTTGGAGACGTGGTCGAGTCGGCAAAAAGCTTATGGTTGATAAATTCGAACAAAAGGTCTCGAGTTCGAACCCACTGGTAGATAAATCTCGATCCCCTTTAACACTAATAATTAAGAACGAAGAAGAAGAAAAAATACATATTATACACATGCGTATACACATACTTACAAGTGTATTTGGAATATATATATACTAGGCATACTGCCTAGCTTCGCTTAGGTTTTAAAAAGAAAAAGCAATTGAATGATTAATTAATAGGTGATTGGCTGTTATGTTAAATGCTTAGGGCCTAAATTTATACAGTGGAATAAGTCCAAGGTAAGTAAATATTGATGGAATATTCGCAAACTTATTACTCGCAGGGTTATTAGAACTGAAAGGGCTTTCTTAATAGTATCAATCAAATATTATATTAAATTACTTTCGCAATTCTATTTTACAATTTCAGTACAATGCAAAACTTAATTTATAACAAAATATGTATTTAAACAATGCTATACTTTATGATTTTTGTTTCTTTTCTTAAAAAGAGTATACAAAATATAAAAAATTATTACATTAAAAAGTTACCTCCCCTGTTCATAGACCAAATGACAAAAATTCGTAATAGAGCTCATATAAAGAGAATTTCTCTCGCGGTCACTTTTTAGCCCTCGTCGAGGGCTTTGAGTGAAACCTAAAGTTTTCCCTTATAGTCAAGCCATTTACCTAAAATCATGCAAAAATTAGCCAGATGTATAGACTGTAAGTGCCCTAAAATCCGTTTTGAAATCACCCTCTGTTTTTCCCATAAAATACAAAGATTATATAGGGAAATACGACTGGTCAGTTTTGACCCATTTAACGAATTTTCCCGGACATGGCGAGTTTTTTATGACACCCTGAGGCGTTCTCCTACCACCTCACAAAATTTCAAGGGGGGTCGTCGGAGGAAATTTTTTTTCGTAATAGAGCTCATATAAAGAGAATTTCACTCGCGGTCACTTTTTAGCCCTCGTCGAGGGCTTTGAGTGAAACCGATAGTTTTTCCTAAAGGTCAAGCCATTTACCTAAGACCATGCAAAAAATTAGCCAGATGTAAAGAGGGTAAGTGCCCTCAAATCCGTTTTGAAATTACCCTCTGTTTTTCCCATAAAATACAAAGATTATATAGGGAAATACGACTGGTCAGTTTTGACCCATTTAACGAATTTTCCCGGACATGGCGAGTTTTTTATGACACCCTGAGGCGTTCTCCTACCACCTCACAAAATTTCAAGGGGGGTCGTTGGAGGAAATTTTTTTTCGTGATAGAGCTCATATAAAGAGAATTTCACTCGCGGTCACTTTTTAGCCCTCGTCGAGGGCTTTGAGTGAAACCGGCAGTTTTTCCTAAAGGTCAAGCCATTTACCTAAGAGCATGCAAAAAATGAGCAAGATGTAAAGAGGGTAAGTGCCCTCAAATCCGTTTTGAAATTACCCTCTGTTTTTCCCATAAAATACAAAGATTATATAGGGAAATACGACTGGTCAGTTTTGACCCATTTAACGAATTTTCCCGGACATGGCGAGTTTTTTATGACACGCTGAGGCGTTCTCCTACCACCTCACAAAATTTCAAGGGGGGTCGTCGGAGGAAATTTTTTTTTCGTAATAGAGCTCATATAAAGAGAATTTCACTCGCGGTTACTTTTTAGCCCTCGTCGAGGGCTTTGAGTGAAACCGACAGTTTTTCCTAAAGGTCAAGCCATTTACCTAAAAGCATGCAAAAAATTAGCCAGATGTAAAGAGGGTAAGTGCCCTCAAATCCGTTTTGAAATTACCCTCTGTTTTTCACATAAAATACAAAGATTATATAGGGAAATACGACTGGTCAGTTTTGACCCATTTAACGAATTTTCCCGGACATGCCGAGTTTTTTGTGACACCCCAAGGCGTTCTCCTACCACCTCACAAAGTTTCAAGGGGGGTCGTCGGAGAAAATGTTTTTTCGTAATATAGCCCGTTGCCGTCAGTCGAGGTCAGTTTTGACCCCTTCTCCGTAGACTTTTCGGCCAACCGTCACCGGCCCTCGTGTTCTATCGCCCCAAGGCACCATCGTGCCAAATTTGACGCGCCTGCGGCGCCGGGAAGTGCCCTAACGGGCACTTGACCACTTTGCTTTATATATATATATATATATATATATATATATATATATATATATATATATATATATATATATATATATATATATATTTCTTACGGGGGGGGGGATGACACCACTAAGTGCTGCACCGGGTGATACCCGACCTCTCTACGCTACTACAATGGCTCACCACTTAAATCAATGAACTGTTAACTAAACAGAATAATAAATCTAATATTTAAATAAAGGATGCTTTTTTGACGTTGATTTTTCTTAATAGATACAGTTAATTTGAGTATAAAACCCAAATACTTAGACATATTTTCCATTTTAAACGGATTTTTAGAATCTTTGTAGAATTAGAAACAATATAGCTTTCAGAAAGAAAAAAAAATGTTTCGTTTGTCACACAATAAATGCAACTTGTTCAAATTACGTTTTGAAACTTTTTTACCTTCAAAGTGAAAACAAAAATGAAATTGTATTTAATTGTAGCCGAGAACTTGCAAAACCAGAGCCCCACAACATTTCATATCTATCCAAACGTTTTAAAGCGCAAAAATGTTACTTATTACGATTTATTATTTAAAATAATTGTGCACATATACACGTGTCAGCTGTAAATGTTGACACATTCAAGCGACCAGATGAAGCCATAGGTTCTACACCATAACAGAACACAACAATTACAAGAGTTTGCTCTGTAGTACTGACCGTATTCAGGTGATTAGCATGTTGCACGCTGTGCCTATTTATTATGTTTGTCTGTTTTTGGTTGTACACAGTACTGGGTATAAAATATCTTAGTGGTGGTTGTACACAGAAGTGGGTATAAAATATCTTAGTGGTGGTTGTACACAGTAGTGGGTATAAAATATCTTAGTGGTGGTTGTACACAGTAGTGGGTATAAAATAGCTTAGTGGTGGTTGTACACAGTAGTGGGTATAAAATATCTTAGTGGTGGTTGTACACAGTAGTGGGTATAAAATATCTTAGTGGTGGTTGTACACAGTACTGGGTATAAAATATCTTAGTGGTGGTTGTACACAGTAGTGGGTATAAAATATCTTAGTGGTGGTTGTACACAGTAGTGGGTATAAAATATCTTAGTGGTGGTTGTACACAGTAGTGGGTATAAAATATCTTAGTGGTGCTTGTACACAGTAGTGGGTATAAAATATCTTAGTGGTGGCTGTACACAGTAGTGGGTATAAAATATCTTAGTGGTGGTTGTACACAGTAGTGGGTATAAAATATCTTAGTGGTGGTTGTACACAGTACTGGGTATAAAATATCTTAGTGGTGGTTGTACACAGTAGTGGGTATAAAATATCTTAGTGGTGGTTGTACACAGTAGTGGGTATAAAATATCTTAGTGCTGGTTGTACACAGTACTGGGTATAAAATATCTTAGTGGTGGTTGTACACAGTACTGGTATAAGATATCTTAGTGGTGGTTGTACACAGTAGTGGGTATAAAATATCTTAGTGGTGGTTGTACACAGTACTGGGTATAAAATATCTTAGTGGTGGTTGTACACAGTACTGGGTATAAAATATTTTAGTGGTGGTTGTACACAGTAGTGGGTATAAAATATCTTAGTGGTGGTTGTACATAGTACTGGTATAAGATATCTTAGTGGTGGTTGTACACAGTAGTGGGTATAAAATATCTTAGTGGTGGTTGTACACAGTAGTGGGTATAAAATATCTTAGTGGTGGTTGTACACAGTACTAGGTATAAAATATCTTAGTGGTGGTTGTACACAGTAGTGGGTATAAAATATCTTAGTGGTGGTTGTACACAGTATTAGGTATAAAATATCTTAGTGGTGGTTGTACACAGTACTGGGTATAAAATATCTTAGTGGTGGTTGTACACAGTAGTGGGTATAAAATATCTTAGTGGTGGTTGTACACAGTAGTGGGTATATAATATCTTAGTAGTGGTTGTACACAGTAGTGGGTATAAAATACCTTAGTGGTGGTTGTACACAGTACTGGGTATAAAATATCTTAGTGGTGGTTGTACACAGTAGTGGGTATAAAATATCTTAGTGGTGGTTGTACACAGTAGTGGGTATAAAATATCTTAGTGGTGGTTGTACACAGTACTGGGTATAAAATATCTTAGTGGTAGTTGTACACAGTACTGGGTATAAAATATCTTAGTGGTGGTTGTACACAGTACTGGGATAAAATATCTTAGCGGTGGTTGTACACAGTACTGTGTATAAAATATCTTAGTGGTGGTTGTACACAGTAGTGGGTATAAAATATCTTAGTGGTGTTTGTACACAGTACGGCGATAAAATATCTTAGAGCAACTACGGGTTAGCACATATGTCTCAATATGTACTTGTTTTTGTTTGTTTACATGTTGGCATATTGCTGGCTATATATTTGATTTATCTTGAGTTGGCATATTACCTGCTGCATATGTATTCTATTTTTAGGTTGGCACATTGATGTTTGTATATTTGTTTATCTGGGGTTGGCATATTGCTGGCTGCATATGTATTCTACTTTTTGGGTTTGCATTATTGCTGGTTGTATATTTTAGTATATCTTGGGTTGGCATATTTTGGCTACATTTGTATTCTATTTTTGAGTTGGCACATTGATGGCTGTATATTGGTTTATCTGGGGTTGGCTTATTGCTGGTTGCATATGTATTTTAATTTTGGGTTGGCACATTGATGGATGTATATTTGGTTTATTTGGGGTTGGCTTATTGATGGTTGCATATGTATTTTAATTTGGGTTGGCACATTGATGGCTGTATATTTGGTTTATCTGGCGTTGGTACATCGCTGGCTACATATTTAGTTTATCTACTGTTTGGCACACTACGGCTACGTAGTATCATCTAACTATAGATGTTATTCTATGGGCTACAGTACACTAGTGGAGTGTGGAGATTAATGCTACTTTGAAGCAAAAAGGCTGACCGTTTTTTTTCAGTGGTCAGATACACTATACAAGTTTAGCGCATATCACTCGAGACACTATAGCCTATAGATTAAAGGATTAACTGTTTTGAAAAGGATAACGATTTGCCTTTGGAGTTAATCCTTTTTTTTCAAATGATTATCTTAGATGGAAGTTCAATAAAAATGTTGAACTTTGTTTCACCCCACGACCAACCATTAAAAAAATTAAAACCAAAGATGTAAGCAGAGAAAGTGTATATTCTACAGCGATCTTCATTAATTTAAATAAAGGTCCTCAAAAATGTAATTATTTAACAAAGTGCCTGTGTTGTATGCTGTTTCAAAGAGTTGAATATTGAGAAATTAAAACCATTACTATTACAAGCCGCAATGAAAACAATGCGAATCATGTTTAAAAACACAGATAAGATGCAGTAAAATGAATAAACAATGTATAGTCCTATCTACCTGCATGGTAGCATCAGGCGAGTTGTAATCTCGAAGTTCTGTTACATTTTTGACATTTTTAAAAAATCATTTGCAGTGTTATTAATAAAACATACGTGATTATATAAACTTGAGTGTGAGTTTTTTTAATCACTATTCATTTTAGATTTGCTGTGTTTGTGGTTTTTAACGCTTTAGGTATCTAAACAAAATAGCCAAACCAATTTGGTTTTATATGGTGGCCAAACAATGGCATTACTAGGTTTTGCTGACATTCACAAGTTTAAACGCGATAAAGGCAAAACAAAAATGCTTTCAAGTACAATTTACATGTATTGGCCAATCTTATAACAATATTTCTTAAATAAAATTAATTTTTGAGCTGTAGTATTTTAATTTTCTTTTTCTATGGCTGGTAAGAAAATGAAAATGGACAAAACCAAGTTTTATATTATGTAAACAATAGTGATCGGGTTCCTCGCATTAAACAATTATCTACAAGAAAAGTTTATTACAGATGTTGGGTCCCACAGAAACTGTAATAGAGCAGATTTTGGAAAGGGTGGGGGTAAGAGAAAACAGTTTTAGAACCTTCTTGCTAGTGAGTAGATTAATATTTCGTGATTATCATATTTACTAATGAATTTCAATTCGAAGAATGAAAATACCACTTCAAACAGGCAGTAAACAAATACCTTTTTTTTTACTTTTTTATATTACACACAAACATACAGACAAAACCACTGTTACATAGTAAATCACTACTATACAACACACTAATTCTGCTACAAAAAAAAAACCGTCTTTTAACACTACAGACTGAATATAAGAATTCCATGTGCAGGGACCGTAGCATCAATTTGAAACCCTGGACATTAAATCAGCCCTGAAAGATCGTTTTATGATAAGAAATACATCCATATTTAATTATTCTAATTTCCCTTTTATCTTCTCTTTTATCCTACTGCTTCTATTAAATGAACTTGTCATAGTAACATATCTAATGAGGACTAAAGGAAACTTTCTATAAAACCATGGACCTGCCTAGGTTTTGGCTGTGGTGAAATCTTAACTGGTCTGTAAAACATTCAGGTGAGTGTTTACTTGTGAAAGATATTTCAGAGTGTACTGATGGTAAAGGCACACACAATGAGAAGATGGGGATTTGAACTCTAGGCTTCTGGTTTGTATCATGTGCAGGTCATCAACATCTGTACTGAAAGTGAAAGAAATTTTAAAATTCCACCTATTATATGTTTATAAGTATGAAGAATTCAGCGAAATAATTGTAATATATTTAGCGAATTGAAATGTTATTAGGTTGTATTGTTTATCACTCTGAATTTAAAATAATTTGTAAATCCAATCCATGTTTTCTTATGACAATTACGTTCTCTGTGTTACTGGAACCTTTACATCAATGTAACATATTAAATATACCTTATCTAGCCCAGCTGCCTACTGTTAAGTTAATACATGTTGGGGAAGGCGTGGATATGACCTTAGCCATATATGTATGATGCATTCGCGATCTTGATAGGCCTATTGAACATTCTCAATACTTCATAATTTCATTTTTAGTAACAATACTAAACTAATACTTTGGAGAAGTGGGGAAGAGGGGGGGGGGGGGGGTGTGCGGGGGTAGGAAAGGAGTGCTAGAAAAAAAATATCTTATATTCAGTTGTTTCCTGTAACAGTCAAATGTAAGGTGAATGCATGTTTCGAGTATGCCAAAATGTCACGGCCTTTTCTGCTGCCAATCATGGCACGAACTCAAAAAAACAAATACCAACCGCTCTCCTCTCTCCTCCTTTGTTATTACATATTATAGTCTGATTTATAACATTAAACAACCGACGTTTAGGAAATTTTCATGATTTTATTGGTTCATTGATACAACGACTTCACTGCCAAAACATCGCCATTTTTTCCCGCTCTCTACCCCTTTGCTTCCTTTTTTTAGCGCATGCGCACACCCACACTATATTTTAGATTTATATCGCCTTTTTATGAAACATACTCGAAACATGCATTCACCTTACATTTTACTGTTACATTTCCTTTCAAAATAACGGTCATTTCTGCTGATGAAGTATAGTGCATCTGTTTCAGTTACCTCGGCATAGGAAGGATAGGTCTGGTCAACACTGTGACCAGCCGCATTTCCTTTCCTTAAAGTTAATCAAGTACACATCAGAGCTGGGTTTACTCAGGTACTGAGTGTAGCCTCAAACCCGGGATCCGAACTCGAAACTTTAGGGTTAGAAATCGAAAGTTCCATCAGTCGAGCACACCGCCCCATCCATACTATATTAATATTTAAATTCTAAATACAATATTTTTATTAAATAAACCGGGAGTGATCTCCCCTAAACTTTCTCGAATATTCTTATATAAAATAACAGGGGATGGGAACTCGGGCTATAGACATGATTTTTAATCCATTTTAAATACTTTAAGTTTTAAAAATAGAATAAAATCTCGTAGACAATTAATTGCACACCAAGTGAACGCCTTATAAAAAAGCGCATAATAGTGCGCAATATTATTAGTACTTTTAAAATTTACATTAGTTTTTTGAGAAATCGGAAGTAGCGTAAAGTACTACTTCCAGTCAACGGAAATTACTCAAAATTTAACAGAAGGTAGAGAATTAGATCTTTTACTTACATGTGAAATTTCATTTATCTATCTGAAATAGTACTCAAATTATAGGCTTTTGAAAAATTCAAAGTAGGAAAAGTACCACTTCCGGTTATCGGAAATCGCTCAAAAGTTGTTACGGATCTACGATTTTGATAAAATACTTATATATGAAATTTCATCAACCTAGCTGTAACGGTACTCAAGTTATCGTGTTTACACACGGACAGACAGACAGACACACAGACACACAGACAGACACACAGACATACGGACAAGATTGCAAAATTATGTTTTTCCGTATCAGTGAGGTGTAAAACGTCGAGATTTGTAAAAATCTAGATTTTTTTTTTGCACGATTACAATACTTTCTCTATACTTCGTATATACGAGAAAGTAAAAATGTCATTGTTTTATACATACAGTAACAAAGTTGTAGCATCATGGCCAGTTATAAGCTGATCCTCTGCCTCCTCCTTGTGACGCTGCTGTCCCTCGCCTACGCCAAGAAAAGCTACGGGTACCGTAACGAGGACAAGAGCCACGGGTACAAGATGAAGAAGTACGGGGAGGAGCGGGGCTACAACCACTACAACAGGGAGAACCACTACGGTGAGAAGAGCTACGGCTACAGGAACAAGGAGAAGTCCCGCCGTGGTTACGAGGAGAAGCACAGAAGCTACGGGAACAAGAGCTACGGGAACAAGAGCTACGGGAACAAGAGCTACCGTAACGACAGCTACAAGCAGGAGTCTAGAGTGTACAAGCCCAGATACAATGGTAGAAGGGCCGACCAGTGAGGTAAGGTTGGTCAATGTACATCTTTGTTTTAGCTGTATCATATTTCATTTGCCTTGCGGTAGAAAGCCTCGAGTTCGAATCCGGGTTCTATTCAGAAGAACACGAGCTCTGATGGGCACCTAACTCACGTTAGGGAAACAAAGACGGCTGGGCATAGTGCTGACCACATTATTCCCTTGTATGTTGAAGTCATTAAAATAGATGCACTCTACTTCAGCTACCCCATGTATCTTGGACACAGACGGTAACGATGATGATGATATTTCATTACAGTATTCTTGTTAATAAAACATGTTATTATGTACAAACTACCATTCACCTAGTGTGAAAAAAACACCTACATTTTTTTTCTTCTTTTAAATGAAGTATTAAACGAAATATTATTTTTTTCAAACTAACAAGCTTGAAAAACGCAAACATTGTTTAAGTAATTATCCATGAAAGCAAAAGAAGATTTCGCGTAAAAAATAGAAAAACGTATTTAAAAGTTACAGTTAGTTTTACTATGACCCTCTTCTCGTTTTTCTTTTCAGGTTATTGAAGACATGAAAACAAAGATGGAGAATTTCATTTTTGAAATGTTTTGTTTAATGTGTATACGTGATTGTGGTCAAAGAACATCGTTAGCGATGAATAAAGTAAAATAAATTAATTAAATTTTTCTTTTGTTTGTTTTCAATTTGTGATAAAAACAACAAAAAATAATACAAACACATTAATTAATTTTTGAAATTGAAATATAAGTAAACTGTCTTTTTACATTTAACGTTGTACCCTTTTCGTTGAGAGTTTTAAACAATTCATCAGTCTAACGGTAAGATGAAGTAATAAAGTAAAACCTTGCACAGAAATTCCTGTATAAAAATGTGTACAGACATATGTATATAAAAAATACCAATTATAAAAAAGTGCAAAGATATTTCCATATACTTATATAAAAACTAACACAGAAATACCTGTATAAAAACTTGCAAAGAAAGCTACATAAAACTTGCATAACAATACCTGAAGATAATTTGCTCAGAAATATCTATATAAAAACTTGCACATATTTACACATATAAAAGCGCACAGAAATACCTTTACAAAAAACTTGCACAGAAATATCTATATAAAAACTTGCACAGAAATACCTATATAAAATGTGCACAGAAATACGTAAAACTTGAACAACTAACATATAACTGCTCACATGTTATGTAAATTATTATCATCCAAGTACGGGCGGTAGGCACGAGCTTACATACAAATTAGGAGTCATTAATATTTGACGTTTACGCCGTTAGGCTGGTTGGGGGGGGGGGGTACTGAAAAGGTGGTGGTTGGGTTCCTGTGGACGTCCACACATATCATTTACTATTACAACACTTATATGTTACAAAACTGCACACATAATGTATACATGTACATGCATACGCTCATCTTAAATAGAGCAGGTGGTCAAAGCTTTGAATCTATTGAAAAAACTAGAACCTCATTTGAATTAAGCGTTGATGAAAACAAATTGTCGTAAGATAACAGCTGAAACCGATGTAGCCTTAAGGTTTTAACAAAATGCTGCGTGCGACTACAAAAAATAATACTAATAAAAACTTTCTTTTGATAAAACATAAATGATTTATACCATGCAACTAGTTAACATATGGAATATCCCTTAAATGTGTTCATCACACTCTATCGTTTTTGATAATTTTAAAACGCTTTTAAAAATTTATTTTTCTTATCACATTCTATATGTTACGTTAAATAATGAATATTTTCGAAAAAAAATAAATCAGTAGTAGCATTGGAGTAGGCCTACACGTTAAAATCGTGTTTTTTAAGTAGCATTCTGGTAGTAAGTTTGGAAAGGATTAGTCGTGTGAATTTCCACAACTCGGAGAAAAGGCGACCCGATACAAATATAAAAAGTGCAATAAAAATACGTAAATAATGATTTAATATCGATCTGATGTTAGTTGTATGTATGTAACTAGTATTGATGACGAGCTAAGGATACGATTGTCATGTTATACATTATACAATGTGTAAACCAATCTTGTTGTGTTAAATCCATAATATAGGGTAACTTGTTTTCACAAAGTTAAATCGAGTTACACGTCAACAAGTTAATACACTTAAAACACCCTGACCTGGTTGAACACTTTAAACGTGTTGTACACAGGAGATCTTTGATGTAGAGAGTTTTGATATGTTGATCTCTAAAGTTTTGATCATATGTGTACAGTTTCCCATTTGAGACAAAAAAAATCCATAAATCTGATGAAGTAGTTGTTCATGTTTCATGACCTCGGCACGTGAAGGGATAGTGTGGTCAACAATATGCCAAACCGCTAACACAGGCTGTCCGGTGACCTACTTAAAAGCCCGAGGGGGTCGTCCATAAATGACGTCACACTCGTAGGGGGAGGGGGTCGGTAATTTTATGACGATGTGTGATGAAGGGGAGGGGGGTCAGATGGTGCGACGTCACACTTTTGCTTTATAGAAAAGAAATGTTGTAAAACGAATTTTAGACGTTTTAGAAAACAGTTTTAATAAATTGTAATAGGAATTGATTAAAATACTCTATTTTGACAGATTTCAGACAAGATTTTGGGGAAAAAAATATCGATGTTAAAAAAATAATTCAAATGCAATTTAGAGGGGGGTTGTAGGCTGAGGTGTGACGTCATTTTAGGGTGGGGGTCTGGCTTTTTGTGACGACGTGTGACAGAGGGGAGGGGGGAGGTAAAAATCGTCATTTATGGATGACCCCTATACTTTCCCCAACCTGAGTTAGTTACCCATCAGAGCTGGGTGGACCATACGACCATGCCGACCAGTGATCATCTATGTATTGACCTTCCAAAGTTGATTAATTAATTAATTAATTGTTTATTATTTGAATTGCTGAAAATGATATTTGATCTTTTTGTGGTAATCTATGAATGACATGAATGACTGTGATATATGCTGATCTCTGAATTCCTGAGTTTTAATGCTGAGATGTTGAAAACAGTTATCTTGGCTGACTTCTTATAGTTATTAGAGTCATTAACTAGGGTTTAACTATCACAAGTAGTAATATTACAGAAAAAACATATTTGGTATAAAAAATTATCAACGAAATCACCTAGTAACGAAATATATAAGTTGAAGTACAGTTTACCTGCTTCGTGACCGATGACGTAAAGTTGCTAAAAATAACTCACCCGTCCTTACACCGTGTTTACACTTGCGACATGTAAACCCTATACTGTACATGTCCAGAAAAAAAAACTCGCATGAAGTTATTGTATTATGAAAACATTTTTTCCTAGGATCATGTATACCTACTTTTTGCGCATTTTGTCCAAGACATGTAGGCCTATAGTATGTAAACACGGTGTAATTAATTGTTAGTATTTATTTCGCCTGCTAGCGAAAAGAAAAACAGTCCTTCTATAGTAGAGTTAAAGCAGATTAAATACATTTATATTTCGGCACTGTTACTCTCGGCTTAGCAATTCAACAAAGATATTAATACAAAAACGTCTTGTAACTTATATTTTACTTCCCTCAACACACTTAAGAAAACGTAGACCTGAGAAAAAGATAATTTTGAAATGAATTTGAAATAATGTTGATCGTAGCAATATACTAAAATTTTATTTTATAACGGTAACAACGTTAAGCAGAGGGGCCTTTTTTTCACATTGACCGTCATTAAAAATAATACCAACATTTTAATAACAAAGCAAGTAAATGTTAAAGTCATATGAGTATTGATATTATTTTAATAATTGAACGTATGGTTTTCATATTATAGCAAATCGTTCGTACAAATCAGTATTTTGTTTATTAAAACATCCAACCTTCAATGTTTCACATTTTTCAACAATAAATCAGACCAAATTAGAATTTAACAAATAAAAGGAAACACTTTTCCAAGACATACATGATTCATTAGCTCTATAATTTTCACGTTAAGCCTTTATTTTATCCATACTTTTTCCCCCACAAATTGCGGTTCTCAAAATTGTATTACCCATCCTAATCAGAGTCGACGGGAGGGGGGGGGGTACATATGTCCCCGGGCGCCGACCTTGGGGGGGGGGGCAGAAATGGGTTTGAAAAAAAAATAAAAGCTCACTTTAGCTGCAGTTTTGAATTATAAATATTAAAAATATATGTGGAGGGGGGCGCAAAATTGAGAGTTTGTCCCCGGGCGACGGGAGGGGTCGCTACGCCTCTGATCCCAAGATAAGTGGAATGGATTCTGTATTTATACTGAAACACCACTGGCTACTTCCTGGTTTGGACATGATGGGCAGTTTAGTCAGCCCGACTTTTGAAATGTGACTTAGGGGTCTGCAACAGATCTTTGAGGCACCCCCGGCCCCCGGAGTACGTCTACCTTCCTACCCCCCCCCCCCCCAACCTGGAACAAGGATATAAAATTAACATACAAAATATATACTTCACCCGCCACCCGGAAATTTCAAGTGCCCCCCCCCCTATACAGAAAAATGCCCGAAACACTGCTTAGCAAGCGAGGTATACATTTAGACAATGCTGACCTCGGCAATATACTCTGTCTGATACCGCTAGACCTATTCTTTAAATAGTACGACACACGGTAATATGCTGATGATACAAGTAGGTCTATTCTCAAACTAATAAAACATACATCACTATGTTGATAGAAGTAGGTCTATTCTCATAATAATAAAACATACATCACAATGTTGATACAAGTAGGTCTATTCTCAAATTAATAAAACATACATCACAATGTTGATACAAGTAGGCCTATTCTCAAATTAATAAAACAGACATCACAATGTTGATACAAGTAGGTCTATTCTCAAACTAATAAAACATACATCACTATGTTGATACAAGTAGGTCTATTCTCACAATAATAAAAACCTACGGTAATATGCTGATATAAGTAGTTCTACACAAGTTATCTCGCATGATTGGCATTGGTGTACATAAAGCATCTTCTATATAATCGATTGTTTTATAACACTCGTCTTTAATACACAAAAGCTAAATAAAAAACAGGTTGAGACTCACTGATCTAAAAGTTAAAAACCTAACACCCGATACAATCTCAGTTGTCTCGGTCGATCGTGTCGATCAGCGTCTAATCGTGTACGATCACCTACACTGTCTGTAAAAGGTCTGTGCCGAACTGATATTTCCCTGCGATAAACCTGAGGCGAAATGTCTTATTGTAATTACATTCAGCCGACTTACTTTCGAGCCTAGTTACAAGGTATTATACAAAAGTGGAGCAAAAACGAGCCTCTAAACTAGAGATTATTAATGGACGTTTTGGTTTAGATTGGATGATAGGACTCGAAGGGTTGATTTCAACTTCTTATTTTAATGAATAGCCAGTAGCCCATATGGAGCAGACTCCAAATAAGATTGAAATATTTATTTTTATTGAAAGTTAAACTAGCTTTAGCATGCAATGTATTGTATTTAACAATATTAATCATGTATGTTTTCCTCGCGTACTATGCAAGAAATTTATTATAAATTTAATATTTGAATAAAAAATGGGTTATATTTTAACCCAAGTTCTTTTGAATTTTTCAAAAATGTGTTTTCTTTCTCTCTATCTGTCGGAAATAGTAATATATACACGTATAGCAAAAATACTCTCTCATCAGACACTAGCCAGGGCATCCCGGCTAGTTTGTGAAGTGGTCGCCCTTTTTTTTTCTCCGTAATATATATATATATATATATATATATATATATATATATATATATATATAATATATATTTTATATATATATATATATATATATATATATATATATATATATATATATATATATATATATATATATATATATATATATATATATATATATATATATATATATATAAGCCTATATTTTTTCGCTGCTCTCTTTTGTAGAACCATATATGAAAATCAATTTAAAAAACATATCCGAAAATCGAGACCACACTTCACGAAGCAAAACAGAATGTCGAAAAACCCCACCCACATATCCAAATCTCTGCAGTATTAAAATATTAACTCATTACACGAAACTCCCTGAAAATATTCCACACATAAACCACCTTACCCACAGAGTAAAGTACTGTTGCAATTTTTAGTGCTCTAAACCCGATTCTCTGATAAGGGGTACATCCATATGTAATTTCAACATTCACATCTTATCTTTACAAATTAAAGCAAGTGTATTGATTAAAAGCACTTGTCAAAATTACATATCTAATTCGCACGAACCGGTTCCTTCTATAAAAGCCGGACCTAGCTAAGGTGTGATCACAGTCAAATCTTCCTCGGTTGGTAAGACAGTCAGGTAAGTTTTTCTGCTGGTGGAGGGCTCTCGAGGTCTAGGACGTTCGGTCTTTGTAGATTCATTGGTCCTTAGTATAGTGGATTACGTCGGGATTTTATAGAAACATTTAGTAATGAAACTCTTTTGATTTTTTACCTAAAACATTTGAAATAGCTAGATTTCTAGTTAAAGAATTAATGTTATTTTAGATTTTCATATATATATATATATATATATATATATATATATATATGTAACTAGGGTAGGCCTAGCTACTAGTTACAAATCTGATAACGAACGATAAGCCGAGACGCAGTATTACAGTCTGATGCAACCGATAGCAGGTGGCTTATTGGATCGGACTGATAACAATCTCAAAGCCAACGCGTGCTATTTTGGGAAACGGTACGAGGGGATTCAGACGGCCTGTCAACTTTGATTGATAGGATGCAGATGTTTATTACACGGACTGTACGTTAGAACTGCGCAACTAGTGGTCGGCGACATCGAGTACAAGTATCGATTACGGAGGAATACAAGTACGAAGACGAGTACGAATACAAGGGATAAATAGGAGGGGACGGCTGAACTCGTTCTCTTCCCTCTTCATCGCTCGCTTTAGATCAGTCAGTCTGTGTGACATATCAAGTTGGTTATATTGTGTTAAGAAGGACAATAGACATGTGGATTCAGTTATATGAAGCCTAGTGAGGACTGTTAGGGGTCAGTTGATTCAGACTATTATTGTGAAACATTCCTGTTGATTCATTGTGTTATATTGAAGCATTTCTTGATTCATGTAATAAAAGGATCAATAGCGAACCTGCATCTTCGAGTCTTTCTACTGTAGTCGATGTTGTGTAGCATGAGTGGTTCAACTCGTTACAATTGGCGTTGTCGGGCAGGATAGACTCGGGGAAGGTTACATTTGGCGTTGCGAGCAGAAGATGCAACTAGCCTCGGTCACATTTGGCGCTGCGGACAGGATGAATTCAACTAGACTTGCCGCTTTAGGCACCCATAGTCAACCTTGTGCATAACTGTGTTTAGTGTGTGTGTGAATTCGGACATTCAGGAACAGTGAAAATTGAGGAACGAGGAAAATGTTTTCATACACACACGGTAAGAAAGAACTCTTTTGTTTTACTTACGGAATACAATGTCTACTCTGGACGAGAAGCAGACCCATATAGTGGTCCTACCCAGAGAGTCCCACATTAACAAATTTTACGGGGACGGTGATCCAACTTTAACCAACAGGTTCAGTGAAGAGGTCAAAGCGGCCTGGGCCTCGAGAGGCATGTCACCAGAGGAAAGATTAAGACTGCTGATGGGCAGTATAGGAGAGACGGTTAGGGCAGAGGTCAAATGCCATGATAAAACCATCCAATCAGATCCGGATAAGGTGCTGGATCTGATTATGGAGACCTTTGGGGAGAGACGGTCGGGATCGCAACTGCTGGCAGGGTTCGTAGGCTTAAGGCAGAGAATGGCGGAGAGTGTGATGGAGTACTCACACCGGATGAACAGGGCCTTTGATTCGGTAAAGGTAAAAACACCTGACATTGATGTGCGCCTACTGAGGGACCATTTCATCGAGGGGCTAGCAACCCCGATCCTAAGAAGAGAGTTGAAAGAGGAGGTCCACAAAGACCCGCAGTTGACCTTCCTTCAGTTCAGGAACTCAGCGATCCGCGGGTCCGAGGATGAGGACCAATCGAACTGTTCGGTGGACAAAGTCTCTGTGCCTGAACAGAGACAATCCCCACCCACAGGGGCCGACACGATGGAGACCATGATGGCTCAACTGTTGGCCCACCTAGATAAGGTTGACCAACTTTTGGAGAGGTTAGAAAGCAGGTCAACAGCTGAGAATCAGGAAAAGAACGGGACAAAACAGAGACGGGTTGGACGGCCGCGTCCTGCCAAGCCATCACTCCAATGGACGGCCGACGGTCGACCAATTTGCTTGTCCTGTTCACAACCCGGACACATGGCACGGTACTGTCCGGTGAAACGATCGCCCTCTGTAAGGCAGGTCAAGGCTACAGAGCGGCGAGGTAATGACTTAGTAAACAAAATGACAAAGAAACACAGTAAGGAGAAAAAGAAAGGTAAAACACAACTAATGAAAAAAATGAACTGTGAAATGAACTGGGATGTTGAAAAGTTTCAAGTGAACAATTTGTTGGTAGAGAAAAATGATGATAAGAAGGAAATTGGTAGACTTAAGAATGAGATCTTAATGTTAACCAGGAAACTGGATAGGGAAAGGTCATGCAAATTAAAAGCACAGGAGGAATGTTCATCTTTAGAGTGTCTGTTATCGGAAGAAGTAAATAAAAATAGTAGACAACAGAACAGTGTTGGCAAACTAGAAGAAATGAAAGAGTCTCAAACAAGACTTGAAGAGAAATTATCCGATATTGAAAAAGAACTTCAAAGTACAGCAAGGCTGGGATCCATCGAACAGCGATGGGCAGCAGAATTGGCACTCGTTGACCTAGAGAGAAAACATCGCCCGGGGCGGTCCAATGGCAATGCGGACGCCTTATCAAGGAATCCTTACGAGAGACCGGGCGATGAGGAAGAAACGCTGACAGGAATATGTGAGGTCAGAGCGTCAACAGATATCCCTCACGGGGTGCAAGTGAGGCAGAACGGACAGACCGGGGTGGAGCACATTTCCACAGAGCCCGGACATATGGACATTGGTGATTTTAGTTGCCTTAATCACAAAGAAATAAGAGATGCCCAGAGAACGGATAGTGGCTTACAACCGCTATTGAAATACGTCCAGGAACAAAAATTCCCAGGAAGAAGGGAAAGAGAACAATTTGGTCGAGAAACAAAGAAAATACTGAGTCAGTGGGACCGTCTCAGTATAGAGGATGGTGTTCTCATGCGGAGAATTCATGACCAAATTGATGGGACAATACACCAGGTGGTGGTGCCTGGACAGTTACGAGAAGAAGTGCTAAGGTTGGCACATGACAGGGCAGGACACCAGGGTCAGGACAGGACGCACAAAATTTTACGACGGAGGTGTTACTGGCCCAATATGGAAATGGAGGTCAAACGCCATTGTGAGGCTTGTGTGAGGTGTCAGCATGCGAAAATGCCAGTTGTCAAAATGAGACAGCCATCGGGACACCTATTAGCGACAAAACCACTAGAGATTGTGGCTATGGACTTTACGTCGTTGGAGCAATCATCGGATGGGACGGAACATGTGTTGGTAATGACTGATGTATTCACCAAATGGACGGTGGCGGTGCCCACGCGAGATCAGACTGCCAAAACAGTGGCGAAGGTCTTAATAGAACATTGGTTCATCAAATATGGCATACCAAGACAATTACACTCTGACCAAGGAAGGGCTTTCGAGTCAGAAGTAATTAACCAACTGTGCAGCCACTACGGGATCAACAAATCTAGAACAACCACATTTAATCCGAAAGGAAACGGACAGTGTGAACGGTTCAACCGCAGCATGCATGATTTGCTGCGTACGCTAGAACCTGAACAGAAAAAACGTTGGCCTGATTTTCTCCCAGAGTTGGTATATCTATACAACTGCACACCCCATGCCACAACCGGCTTTGCGCCACACATGTTGCTGTTCGGACGGGAGGCTCGACTCCCTCTTGATTTGTTCCTAGGAAAAAGGGAGAGTATGACTGGCTCATACACCGCACTGGAATATGTGAATGAACATATGAGAAGAATTAGAGAAATGTACAGGGTAGTACAGGAAAGACTAGAACATGAAGCACGGCGAAGGGAACCGCCGGTACAGACAAAGGACCCGCCACTCAAACTGAATGACAGGGTAGTACTGCGTAGCCACCCGTTAGGCAGAAACAAAATCCACGATCTCTGGGGACAGGAGTTATGGCAAGTCGTGGAGATGCCTAAAGTAGCAGGTGGCCCCTTTAAGATAAGACCCATCGATCACGCCAAACCGGATCGGTGGGCGAATATTGCTCAATTAAAGAAATATTGGAATAGGCAAGAAGAGCAGTTACACACAAGGAAATCCAAGACAATTAGGGAACCGGAAGTTACAACGGAAATTCACATACCCATCCCGGAACCATATCACCATCAACAGAACAACCGCGATACACAAGTGGAGGATAACGGCAACAAAGAGGATCCCGTTCCTTCCAGAAGCAGAGAGACAGTAGACCATCAGATAAGTGGTCCGCGGAGAAGTTTGAGAAACAGAAGGAAGACGAAATTTTTTGTCAGCAACCATCAAGTCTTTCATGGTCGCGCTGGTATGAGAACAGACGGTTCAAAAAGCTATAAAAGTAAACTGGTGAAGGCACCAAACGAAAAGGGTGGATGTGAATTCTAGAACTGTTTTGTGTCTCAGGAAGATGATGTAGACACAGTTGATATGTGAAATAGGTATAACTGTCAATCGTATACGAATGGGACGACGTGGACAGTGAGTGGAACAATAAAAATTTTTTACGATTGTGCGATTGACTTTGGAGGAGTGCACCTGCCAGGCGTTGTTTGTGGTTGAAAACACACAAAAAAAGGCAGGGGTGGATGTAACTAGGGTAGGCCTAGCTACTAGTTACAAATCTGATAACGAATGATAAGCCGAGACGCAGTATTACAGTCTGATGCAACCGATAGCAGGTGGCTTATTGGATCGGACTGATAACAATCTCAAAGCCAACGCGTGCTATTTTGGGAAACGGTACGAGGGGATTCAGACGGCCTGTCAACTTTGATTGATAGGATGCAGATGTTTATTACACGGACTGTACGTTAGAACTGCGCAACTAGTGGTCGGCGACATCGAGTACAAGTATCGATTACGGAGGAATACAAGTACGAAGACGAGTACGAATACAAGGGATAAATAGGAGGGGACGGCTGAACTCGTTCTCTTCCCTCTTCATCGCTCGCTTTAGATCAGTCAGTCTGTGTGACATATCAAGTTGGTTATATTGTGTTAAGAAGGACAATAGACATGTGGATTCAGTTATATGAAGCCTAGTGAGGACTGTTAGGGGTCAGTTGATTCAGACTATTATTGTGAAACATTCCTGTTGATTCATTGTGTTATATTGAAGCATTTCTTGATTCATGTAATAAAAGGATCAATAGCGAACCTGCATCTTCGAGTCTTTCTACTGTAGTCGATGTTGTGTAGCATGAGTGGTTCAACTCGTTACAATTGGCGTTGTCGGGCAGGATAGACTCGGGGAAGGTTACATTTGGCGTTGCGAGCAGAAGATGCAACTAGCCTCGGTCACATATATATATATATATATATATATATATATATATATATATATATATATATATATATATGCTCTTTTATAGTTCTTTATATCGGGGAGTCGTTTTATAACTGAAATTTTTATTAAAATGTGTGTGCAAAGAAGCGCTAGTCTTCCTAAATATGTTACAGACAATCCTCTCTATATAATACCACCTACGTATTAACATGTGTAGCCTATATTTCTGTTTGCTTCCCACAGCAAGGAGCTTGTATCAACATGGCCAATTTCAAGTTGATTCTCTGCCTAGTCCTGGTAGCCCTGGTAGCAGTGGCACACTCAGCTAGCCAAGGCTACAGGGACAGAGGCTACAGCCGTCGTGGAGGCTACAGTCAATACGGAAGCTCCAGCTCCAGCAGCTCCAGTGAGAGCTACGGCTCCGACAGCAGGTCAAGCAGCGGCAGCTACGGCTACCAAAGTAGGGGAGGCTACCAAGATGGTAGGAGAAGCAAGTAAAGAGAAGGTAACCGGCGAATAAAATATTTATTTTTATTATCGAACTATTCTTTTGAGTAGAGAAAGTCAATGCTGCAATACCAAATAGCACTTATATTCTCTCTAAATTTTAAAGTTGTATTACAATGAGATATTTGCACATTTTCTTGAAGATATTCTTTACATTCTGTTTTTTTTGTCCCTTGGCATACGTCATCTTAATATTTCTCTATTCAATACAACTCATCTTCCAAAACTCTTATACTTAAGGTACCCAAATTACACTTCTTTTTACTTTGTTTTACGCTATTAGAAAATATAATCTTGACAATTACAAACTAGCTGTTACATGGCATAATCAACCGAAAAATTGGGAATCTTAACATGATTTTTGTGTTTGTTTTAACTGTTGTGTATAACATTTTGCTTTTTTCATTTACAGACTGCCAAATACACGCCGACTATAATGCTGGATGACTCTCTTACTGAAATATACGTTTGAAATAAACAGTAAAACAGCGATGTTTAGTTTATTAAAATAAAATTATTTGATTGCTAAACCTGAATTTTGTTGTTTTTCTTAAATTTGATTATAACACGCGTATAATTAAACTAACAATAAATGAAAGTGATTTTTACAAAGTTGCTTCTCTTTAATAAGATTGGTCCGCAATTTATTTTAGAATTAGTAGATTTGTAAGTACCAAATTAATATTTTTTTAAGAAACAGCAACATCTATTATGGATTTTGCAATAAAACAAAGTTATAGAGGAAGACATAACAACCATACATATTTATATAAATGAATTAGTGTATGAAAATACAATAAATCAATAATGCCTGTAACAAAATGATTCAACCAAATAAAAAAATCATACAAACTTCTGCAAATCAATAAAAACAACTAAAACCATACTTAAATCAGCGTCGCAAAAAATCTCTGAAAGTCATTGAATTTCGATAATTAATAAACCGGGAGTGATCTCCCCTAAACTTTCTCGAATATTCTTATATAAAACAACAGGGGATGGGAACTCGGGAAATAATTATGATTTTTAATCCATTTTAAATACTTAAACTTTTTAAAATAGAATAGAATCTCATAGAAAAAAAGAATTGCGCACCAGGCGAACGCCAAACAAAGATGTTCATAATAGTGCGCAATATTATTAGTACTTTATAAATTTGCATGCGTTTTTTTGAGAAATCGGAAATTACTCACAATTTGACAGAAGGTAGAGAATTAGATCTTTGACTTACATGTGAAATTTCATTTATCTATATGAAATAGTACTCAAGTTATAGGCTTTTGAAAAATTCAAATTAGAAAAAGTACCACTTCCGGTTATGAGAAATCGCTCAAAAGTTGATACGGATCTACGATTTTGATAAAATACTTATATATGAAATTTCATCAACCTAGCTGTAACGGTACTCAAGTTATCGTGTTTACTCACACACACACACACACATACACACACACACACACACACACAGACACACAGACATACGGACAAGATTGCAAAATTATGTTTTTCCGTATCAGCGAGGTGTAAAACGTCGAGATTTGTAAAAATCTCGATTTTTTTTTTTTGCACGATTACAAGACTTTCTCTATACTTCGTATATACGAGAAAGTAAAAAGGATATATACAGATCCATTTACCGTCTTCGTCATCATTCATGTAGACCCATTGTGGAATATTGGGGAGCTACCACACTTTTATCTATTTTTGTTAGTTTTTTTAAGTAGGTTCTATGACATTCCGGCTCTTGTGCTTTTAACGACAACTGATCTTTTCCAAGTTTGTTTTGGCCCACCCACATTCCTCTTTCTCTAAGATTTCCCTAACAACTATCTGGTCATGTTGGCCTGCTCGGGAAAGGTGCTACAATTTATCCCACCGCAATTTTAAATATTTTTCCAGTAGGAGTTTTCCCGGCTTTCTCCCAACAGTTTGTTTTTATTAATTTCCAAAGGCCACTTGATGTTCAATATATGAGGTAGGTATCTATTAACGAAGGCCGGAAGTATTGTAGGATTAGTTTATGTTACTCTCACCGTCTCAGAACCAAACATATTTCACGTTGCTGTCAAATAGTTTTATTTTAGAAATCTTAGGCAATGCTCTTGACGTCTTGAATGCGTAGAGTATTGATAGCCAGCCTAGTCTTGCTGATGTAGCTTTTAATGTCTTTATCTGCTCCTCCATCTTTGCTTGCTACACTTCCTACATATGGGAAGCAATCCATCTCGTCGGTAGTCGTTCCTTATTTCTCAAGTGTAAGCTCCTGATTGTTATTGACTCTCATCGCCTTTTATTTTCATCGAATTGAATTTGAATCCTGTATTAACTGTACTTCGAAGAATTCGCTTTATTTGAAAAGGCTGTGTTTTATGTAAGTGGAGGCTGGTGACGTACGGAAAGTCGAGGTCTTTAAACTACTTGGCCAAGGTGCACTGAATTCCAGCTCTTTTTTCTGAGTTAGATTATTTCATCAGCCAACTGATAATTATCAAGAAAAGATCATTGGCGATACAAATATGGATTTTTCGTATGCGGTTTCACCATCAAAACAGCGATACATATCTCGAGGGTAATTTCAGGCAAACCAAGGACAATCTCTTATTGACGGAACTGATAATGATTTAATTTGTACTGTGTTGATTTGCGTTTGTTGTACTCTTCGGGACATTTATATTTAGTTTATTCCAAAGGCAGAGTACCTTAGATCTGAAGACAATGTAATTATCACATGTTAAATATGCCTACTGTCGTAACTGTGTGCCTCCAAACATTGTTCCGTTAAAAAAAAGAAATATTTATTTTACAAAATAATTAAAACCGATACACATAAAATATAAAGATTTTAAAAACATTCCTAAACAGAATAGTTGGACGAGTATTTATACAGCAGAGGACACGTTGTGTAAGCGAGAGCTGATCTAGATGACAAAGGAACAGAAGTGAAAACAAGCACATTACATTAAATGATAGAATGTTTATTATTGTGTGTAGTTAGTACAATCATAGGTGGATACAAATTAAGTTATGTATAGTTAGGTCAATCATAGGTGGATAAAAATTAAATTATGGATAGTTAGGGCTATCATAGGTCGGATAAAAATTAAATTGTGTATAGCTAGGGCAATTATAGGACGGATAAAAATGTTGTATTTTATATACAACAATGTTACCTAGTTTATTTTCATTATAATGTATAGGGCTACAGGGTACTCTATATAGCATCCTTGATCTATTTTATATTCATTTTAATGTAAAGGGCTACACGGTACTCTATATAGCATCCTTGATCTGTGAGTAGTCTACAGTATATAATTGTCTACGTTAACCCATGTGAAGCCACTGCTAAGCTTGGCTGCGTGGAATACGAGTTTAGTGACGTAACGCGCGTGTTTCTGTTTTCTTTAAGAGCCAGCCCCTAAAACACATTAAACTACAGTGGGTAACCATCACACCCTATCCCCACTGAGGCAGTGTCACACAATAATTACAATATTTTTTTTAATTCTTTAATTTTAATAAAAATCATACCAATCAATTTCTGAACAACTGGTGCTGTGGAAATAAAACTGACGTAAAAATAAAATAAATATGTTTTCAAACTCAATAGATCTTATGGGTTTTATACATTTGGCTTGTGTGCCATTTTGAAAAATAGTTAAATTTAGCTTTTAATATTTGTTAGCTACTTCCCTTTAAGAATGCCCTAAGAATCAAGGAAGACAACCCATAATTATGATTTCAAAAATGCAAAAATAAATATGGAATACATATTTTAGAACATAAAATAAAAATTTTGTTATTTGTTTGTTAGATAAATATAGTTATATAAAACAGTAGATGACAATTTTGTCTGTTTTTTACAATACAATTTTTAACATTAACATTGACGTCACTGTAAATTTTAAACGATTTTGCAGTTTAAATTACTTAATTTGTTGACTAGCAAGCAATCAGTAATGAACTGCTAATTTATCAACGTTAATAGCGTATTGAGTTTTTATTTTTATTTTGGCGATTTTCTATAAATGACAATGTCTAGTTATTGAAGCATACACGTGACTAACTCAATCACATTCTGATTATCGGAAAAATCATAAAATGTAGGGGCCTTAAAAAGTTTAAACGGCACTGGGATTATCTAGGGTGTGGACAAGACTGGATTTAGACTAAAGATCTAAGCTATTTTCGATATGGAGTTCTTTATACGTTCATTATAAGTCGATATTACACGTCATTCCAAATAATTGCTGTTTTTTAAAATATTTTTCCCGAAGGTGTGCTTATAATTGTAAGGGAAAAATAATTCGACCTTCACCACGATTAGAAAAAAAAAGTAAATTACAAATACGTTAAAAAATTAAATATTGCATTAAAATGTCCGCCACGGTTTATATTTATTCCGATTTATTCCAAAAACAATTCGGTGATAGGGGGAAGGGGGGGGGGGGGGGGGGCTAAGCTATAGCCTGTTAAGCTTATACGTAAAACCGGCACTGGATGCGGTTTGTGAGGTGCGTGATGTTTGAAATTTTGTTTTTTAAAAATTTGGAATAATAAAATGTCTATCAAAGTTGTACAAGTCTTTTGTTTCATGTCTTTGCTCTTTATGTAAGCTGCTCTGTTTTTTAGCATCACTTAATTTATGTTTATATAGCCATTGGCGGATCTCGAGGGGGGGGGGGGGGGGCGGGGGACGACGACGACGACGACAAGGACAGCCTAGGCCTCCTCCCCTCTCCTCAAACGCCTAGATCCATATGTGCTTACAACACCCAGAGGCGTAGCAACCTTTTCCGGCACCCGGGGCGAACTATCAAATATGTGCCCCTCCCATTTAAATTATATTTATTCATGTTATATAAATAGCCCCCCCCCCCCCCATGTTGAAAGGTTGGTGGCGCTTTTTACCAGTCACTACTTTTTGCTTTGGTGCCACACCTTGCTGTGTACAATTCAATACCTCAGTTTAAAATGAGCATTCATTTTTTTTCTACCCGTTTGGGCGCCCTTTAGGTTCGGCGTCGGTGGCAGCCGCACCACCAACCCTCCCCGAGCCACGCCACTGACAACACCCGTTCCCCCCTTTGCTTAATTAAACTGATTGCATTCATGATAAACAATGCATTCGTGTTTCATTTTATGTAATTAGAAGATTCCTTTTGAAGTTTGAGTGACTGCATTGTTAAGTATGCCCTCAAAAAAGTGATTTAAATAATGTTAGTCGGCCTCTGAGGTTGATGCTTCTATAAAAGTCTCACCTTGCTAGAGAGACATACTTAGTCAGACCCATCACTAACTAGACAGGTAAGATCAGCTTTTTTTATGAAAATGGATCGAGCAGGCAGAGATAGATTCTATATAATTATCATGTTATTTGCACTGGTTGCGTAGCATAGACTTCGCTAGGGCTGTCATAATGTCTTCCATATCGTTACATGACAAAATTAATGGTAGGCGTATCACATGTTAGTGTATTAAGTCTTGTAGGAATTATTTAGCTGAGTGAGTTAAATTGTCGATAAAATTAAATAATCAATACCTTAATAATACACTAATTAGCAAAGGATATAGCTATATGTTTATCTAATATGCTTTTAGCTAAAAGATCGGCACCATAAGCAGATAATTATTATTTAAAGTTCCCTTTCGAAACTGACGGTCCATATGGCAGATGAAGTACGGTTTCAGTTACATCGGACTCTAAACGGATAATGTGGTCAGCACTATGTCCAGCCGCCTTAACTTAACTCATTAACATGAGTCAGGTACCTATCAGAGCTGGGTGCACTCATTGGCGTTCTTCTGATACAAATCCGGGATTCGAACTCGAGACTTTCGGGTTAGCACTCGTATGCTACCATCCGACCACGACGCCCTCAATAATTATAAATAAGATCTCTTTAAAACATTTTAAAGGGTGACAGAACAAACAACATAGACAAAATATATCGGGGTTTTTACATGATAGAGCGGGAAGAAAAAACGGCACAGATGGCGTGGGGGATGTTGGATGAGTTAAGTAGTTTGGGGTGGGTAGAAACAGAGGCGTAGCGACCCTTCCCGGCGCCCGGGGACAAACTTTACACCCCCCCCCCCTCGAGATTTTGATTTGCACCCCCCCCCCTCAAACTTGCGATTTGCACACCCCCCCCCCCCTCGAGATTTCCATTTGCACCCCCCCCCCCCCCCTCAAACTTTTGCTTTGTACCTCCTCAACCTTTCAATTTGTCTTTCCAACCCATTTTGGCGCCCCCTAAGGTCGGCGCCCGGGGACATATGTCCACCCCCGCCCCCCCCCCCCCCCTCGCTACGCTACTGGGTAGAAACAGCAGGATAGATCGTGGTCAGCAAGCTATGGGCGGCTATGTTGAAGTGATGTATACGTAGGATTGTGTAGACCTACATGCCAGTCTACAACAAACACCATGGGTGATTCAATTCCGGGAAAATTATCGTTGGCCTGTCTTTTGATGTGCAGAGCCGTGTTCGGCATTTAAAATTTAAACATTAAATCGCCTACTTTGATTTTACTTTGCGGGGTAAATTATAATATTTATTTTTTTGCTTGTGGGAATTTGGCGAGTTGAAACTACCCAAACATTCATGTATCCATTTGCTTTATATAGGGAGTTTGCTGCAACATGGGCACTACAAAGTTACTTCTCATCCTATCCATCGTGGCTTTAGTCTCTAGCTCGTACGCTAAGAGGCACGGCCATTACTCGAGCAGTAGCTCCAGCTCTGACAGCAGCAGGAGCAGTAGCAGCTCTAGCCGCAGCCGCAGCAGCTTCAGTAGCGAGAGTTCCAGTTCCAACTCTGAGAGCCGGAGTTACAGACGCCGGAGTAGCGAAGAGTTCGATCACAGACGTCAACAGCACTACGCGAAATTTGAGGAGTGCAAAGTCATCACCGGATATAGGAAGCCGAAGTGATGATGTCAGATTGTAAGATCATAAATATTTTTAAAATTCTATTGTCTGCACACATTTATTTGAATAAATTGGAATCTTAAATAAAGATCTGGGACGGTGTGGAGCACTCGAGTGCAAACACGAAAGTCTCGAGTTCGAATCCAGGGGACCAGTCCGTAGAACGCCACTGAGCCCACCCACCTCTAATGGGTACCTGACTGTATGTAGGACTTCCCTGAGCCCACCCACCTCTAATGGGTACCTGACTGTCTGTAGGACTTCCCTGAGCCTACCCACCTCTAATGGGTACCTGACTGTCTGTAGGACTTCCCTGAGCCTACCCACCTCTGATGGGTACCTGACTGTATGTAGGACTTCCCTGAGCCCACCCACCTCTAATGGGTACCTGACTGTCTGTAGGACTTCCCTGAGCCCACCCACCTCTAATGGGTACCTGACTGTATGTAGGACTTCCCTGAGCCCACCCACCTCTAATGGGTACCTGACTGTCTGTAGGACGTCCATGAGCCCATCCACCTCTGATGGGTACCTGACTGTCTGTAGGACTTCCCTGAGCCTACCCACCTCTGATGGGTACCTGACTGTCTGTAGGACTTCCCTGAGCCCACCCACCTCTAATGGGTACCTGACTGTATGTAGGACTTCCCTGAGCCCACCCACCTCTAATGGGTACCTGACTGTATGTAGGACGTCCATGAGCCCACCCACCTCTGATGGGTACCTGACTGTCTGTAGGACTTCCCTGAGCCTACCCACCTCTGATGGGTACCTGACTGTCTGTAGGACTTCCCTGAGCCCACCCACCTCTAATGGGTACCTGACTGTATGTAGGACTTCCCTGAGCCCACCCACCTCTAATGGGTACCTGACTGTCTGTAGGACGTCCATGAGCCCATCCACCTCTGATGGGTACCTGACTGTCTGTAGGACTTCCCTGAGCCTACCCACCTCTGATGGGTACCTGACTGTCTGTAGGACTTCCCTGAGCCTACCCACCTCTGATGGGTACCTGACTGTCTGTAGGACTTCCCTGAGCCTACCCACCTCTGATGGGTACCTGACTGTCTGTAGGACTTCCCTGAGCCCACACACCTCTAATGGGTACCTGACTGTCTGTAGGACTTCCCTGAGCCCACCCACCTCTAATGGGTACCTGACTGTATGTAGGACTTCCCTGAGCCCACCCACCTCTAATGGGTACCTGACTGTCTGTAGGACTTCCCTGAGCCCACCCACCTCTGATGGGTACCTGACTGTCTGTAGGACTTCCCTGAGCCTACCCACCTCTGATGGGTACCTGACTGTCTGTAGGACTTCCCTGAGCCCACCCACCTCTAATGGGTACCTGACTGTATGTAGGACTTCCCTGAGCCCACCCACCTCTAATGGGTACCTGACTGTCTGTAGGACTTCCCTGAGCCCACCCACCTCTGATGGGTACCTGACTGTCTGTAGGACTTCCCTGAGCCCACCCACCTCTAATGGGTACCTGACTGTATGTAGGACTTCCCTGAGCCCACCCACCTCTAATGGGTACCTGACTGTCTGTAGGACTTCCCTGAGCCCACCCTCCTCTGATGGGTACCTGACTGTCTATAGGACTTCCCTGAGCCCACCCACCTCTGATGGGTACCTGACTGTCTATAGGACTTCCCTGAGCCCACCCACCTCTGATGGGTACCTGACTGTCTATAGGACTTACCTGAGCCCACCCACCTCTAATGGGTACCAGACTGTATGTAGGACTTCCCTGAGCCCACCCACCTCTAATGGGTACCTGACTGTATGTAGGACTTCCCTGAGCCCACCCACCTCTAATGGGTACCTGACTAACGTTAAGGAAAGTTAAGGCGGCTGGGCATAGTGCTGACAATGTTCAACATTACAAGTTAACTTTATTTCATCAGCCCTTAAGGTTTGAAAGGGTACTGTTTAAATATAAGTTAATATAAATAACTATTTAAGGAACTGTTTTAAGAAAGAGTGTAGTATTAGTTAGTATACATAGAAATAGAAAATATTTGTATGTGTAGCTGATATCATGGTCTCGTTTAGCAAACAGTGGTAGTTTTTGTAAACATTGTCGTGCTAATATGAACTTATATTTTTCAGCTCCAACCTGCTTTACAAGACTACAGTTTCTGGATTTTTCGTTAGTCTTTCGTAGTTTAGTATTTTATTTACTCATGAAATAAAATTTTCTTACAGCTACTTCTTAAAAATTATTGAATCTGACTACTTGTTTGTGTTAGGACAAAAAGTGGCCGGTAAAATAACGATATAGCGTCGGTTATTATTCCGGAACTGTACAGCAGTAAAAAAAAATAGTAAAACCATGGCGTAGGCTGTCGAGCCGTTCCGGAAACCACCGGAAGTACTGTAAACCATAATTTATTTGCCGCCATATTATTTTTAATACATAATGTTTAAAAATGTGCAAGGATTGATTTTAGTTGCATTTTAAAAAAATACTGTTTTGCTAATTATTTTGTATTTCTAATTATTTTAAGTGTATGTGTTAATTATTGCTGCTACTAAACATTATTCTAGTTATTCTTACTACTTTTAACTTTAGTAAATCTAATCGTCTTATTTACTAACAGAACTAGAGCTGATTGTCGCAAATCTTCTGCAGGTTTTTTCTGTTTCTTAAAAAAAAACATTAATTACTGCACTCGACTTTATTAATAATATTTAGATTTACTAATTGTTGCTAATGTTTTGTCAGTTAAACATTAAATTAAGTTAAAACATTAATTTAATGCACTTGACTTTATTTTTCTTTCAACTGTCAAATAAACAATGGTTTACAGTAACGAATGTTACCGAAACTCAACGAACATTACCCAATAATTTCCGACGCTATATCGTGATTTTACCAAGTGGCCCATGTCATATTGACATTATGGCGCCCGATAAAATCAAGGACTATTTGTCACAAAACTAATGAGAACCCGATAAAAGGACTCCCGTCGAAAGTTCTTCCATATTGGCTACAGACAAAATGCCACACAACATTTGGCTCCTAACAGAAGTGTACTCAAATGTGAGACGGAAAGCGCATAAGTGCCTCACAAGGGACTTAGATAAGCAGAGGATTTTGGAAGCAGGCATTGTTAATGAAATGACAAATGTAAACATAGAGTATTGATACTATGTCGATGGTAGACAGGAATGCAATAACATTTTTAATGAAAACAGCATATTATTACAATGTCGAAGGTACACAGAGGTACGTCATACTTGATTATGTGCGTATGTCTAGCTTCGGCATTGTTTTGTAAAGATACTCTATTTACATTTGTTGTTCATTTTGTTGCAGTCGCCTTAAATGAGTTTGATTTACGGGGAATATTGTGTCCAGTGTTTCTTCCAGACTTTTTTTTTCTCCGGGGGGGGGGGGGGGGCACTTGAAATTTTCGGGGGTCGGTAGACTTTCTTCTGGGGGGCGGACACTGTATATATTTTCAATATAAATTATATAAATTTAATTTCGTTCGGGGGGGGGGGGGGGGGGGGGCGGTAAAAACAAATTCGGGGGGGGGGCTTTGCCCCCCCTCCCCCCGAAGAGATGCCTAGAAGAAACTCTGATTGTGTCGCTGGTTACTTAAAAGCTGCGCCATCTACATGTAAAAAGTACTGGGTACTACATTATTTCTGTTTCAGGCCGGCAGCACTGCATCTGTGGGGATGTTATGGGACTGAAGTTGGGTTCTTTCATAAGCTGACACTGAGACATTAATTGAACACGCTTGTTGTTGTAAGCTAGATGGAGATTTTTTTATTTATTATCGACGAGTAAACGATGGTGACTGGGTATAAAATGACAATAAGGTATGAAATGCCGACGTATGTCCCATTGACGTAGAGCCTTAAATAACGTAAACACGAATAGGTTATCAAACGCATGACTTAAACGTGTGCTAATGCTTGCCAAAAAAAACAACAACTCTGTTATTAACAGCCTCCTCCTCTATTGATAATAAAATCTAAATTAATACTAAATGATATTGCCAACATTCTAGTGAGTGTCCGAAGAGCCTGTTACGTCGGACTCCCAAGTCCCCTACATAATAGCGTGGGGGAGGAGGGGTGCAAGACTGCCGGGAAACAAGAAGGGTTTGCTCTCGACCCTAATCAGATATCTTGACTTTAAGCTGCGGCCTTCACGTGGCTTCGGAACTGTGCCATTAGTCAGACCAAGCTCATGACCCCCCTAATGGGTGCGTAATGGCTAGTGGTAGCCAACAGCAGCTAGAGGTTTTTGATCTGGCCGAGTAGAACTGCTGTATGCGCTAGGTTCAAAAAATGGCCGAACGCCCCCCCCCCCCCTCCCACGATCAAGCTGGGTACCAGGCGGTAGGACGACGCCCCGCGTCTGGTGGGTGGGGAAGGATAGCCAGGTGAGAGCCCACGGAAGTAGCGACCGATGTGTGGGAAACTCTTATGGTCGGAGTTTGCTACACTGAGGCCTGCCTGGCTAATGGAAGTCAACCTTCTGAGCGGGTTTCCGAATAAGGAAGGAAGGAAGTGAGTGTCCGGTAAAAAGTAATGCCTACCCCAAAATACCATTTTAAATTTCGCTCACAAGAGCAATAAACAAACTGAAAATGCAGACCACAGGGCCTGCAATAAGGTGTGTTACAGACCTAAATGTTAGGCCTATAATGGCAGAAAAAGTGCATCGAAATTCATGGAAATTAAAGGAAATGTGTAAGAAGGCTTTACTTTCCTCTAATCGAGTCTCCCGTCAGAAAAACGGGTACTGACTTATATTATAATAATATATCCTTCAGCCAGGAACATGAGACTTCTGGGATAGTTTTTATTTATTTAAGTGTTTGATAAATGGTACTCGTTTTGTTTTAAACATATTGAAAGTATATTTAACACAGGAAACAAATGACATAAATAGAAAACCACCCGTATACACATTTTATTTATTAAGATAAAACATGTATTTATAATTTTAGACAAACTATGGACATACTAAAACATTAACTGATCAACATCTATAATATTTTTTGTGTGCCTCAGACAAGTAATTTACAATGTCAGTTTGCCTTACCATGTTCGGTTTTGTATTACAGTTTTTGTCATCGGCTTGTGAGGACTGATACTGATTTACAATAGCAATACTTCTTTCTCATCACTTTCTGACGTACTTTCATTCATGGAAAATGTTTTAATTATACATAATACAAAACATCTAATTTCAATCTCATTCATGGAAAATGTTTTAATTATACATAATACAAAACATCTAATTTCAATTTCATTCATGGAAGATGTTTATACATAATACAAAACATCCAATTTCAATTTCATTCATGGAAGATGTTTATACATAATACAAAACGTCTAATTTCAATTTCATTCATGGAAGATGTTTATATTATACATAATACAAAACATCTAATTTCAATTTCATTCATGGAATATGTTTAATTTATACGTAATACAAAATGTCTCATTTCAATTTCATTCATGAAAGATGTTTACATTATACAAAGTACACAATGTCTAATTTCAAATTTACTATTAAACCTGAAAATGTAAATGGTGATTCAATGTTCTGTGGAGAAAACAAAAATCCTCTTATTCAAAATATGTAAAAAAGAAATGTTCTTTATCCCTGAAGAGTACTACATTGCCTTTTGTTTCTTTTTATATTTAAACATTTTAAAAAAGCCAAAATAAATAAATATATCTTTTAAAGTTTTGTACAGTTTCAAGACAAGATCATAAAGTGTATGTGTAATCATTAAAGGAAGAGAGTCAACTGGGATAAAAACTAAATTAAAATTATCATTAGCGGATACAATAATGTTCCTTCCGACAGCTTAGTGCACTGTCACTAAAGTATAAAGCTCAAAATGGACTTTGTATAATTATGTTTGTTTATGAAAGGCATGCTTACAGTGAAATCTCCACTTAAATAACAATGTGCAATATTATTATGGTCTTAATTTTTGTACTTTAACTAAAATTGATGACAAGAAAACTCAATATTTATCATTTTTAAAACAAGTCTACATTTTTTTAACATAACTTTTAATTAACCTAAACTGCAGAAAACAAAATAAAAATAAACTTATTATCCTTCACAAAAATCATAGTTCTATCTGAAAAGTTATACAAATTACTTCCATTTACATTATATTAAAGATGATGAACAAAATTTAAAACAACAGAAAACAAATTCAAATTTGTGTTTGTAAATTTGACTGTGTTTGTGTATGCTTGCACAAATTGATATCTCTAACACAAGCAGCACCCAACATTTGCTGCTTAATAAACACACAAGTCACAGTCTTTTACAGATATGTTTTTCACTATGGCCAGTGCAGAGCTTAACAAGCCAGTAACTTATAAGCACAAAACATTCTGTACAAAACATTAAATTTTAAATCTAAACATGAAAAGATTTTTTAGTAATTAAATTTTCGTGACAAAACAGTTACATTTGTATGCTTAAGAGTTTCCATATTTTTACTTGACAAATGAATCTTAGACTGTGATAAATACTTCATTAAACTTCTGAACAGTTTCAATTTATCCAAAATATTTTAACTTAAGAAATACAATCCTATTGCTTACAGTTAAGTCTATTAAGAAATTTCCCAGGTGGTTTTTATAATATAGAAAGCAATTTTATGTCTAAATGAATATTGTCTTTAGGTACAAATTGTTTTCGGATACCAGCACAGTAGTGGTTGAGAAGCCCAAAGAAAAATATACAATTTTAAGGAATCAAATATCATATTTTTATGCTGGCTATTATAATGTCAATGTACTAGTACTAGCAAGTAACAGCAACAATAAATATTATTCATGCCACACAAACACTTCTCATAAACATTTTTTTTTCAATTCTTTCCTACAAAGATCAAGTTAATTTTATGTTAAATTAAAACTGAACAAACTTTTTTTTCACAGAACAAAATACTGAATAAAGTTATCTTCCTTTGTGTTTCTTACCCTAATTAAGGATATTATTTCAAAATTAAATTATTTAATTAGGGGCCTAAACTAAAAACTCATGGTGCTTCAACTTTGATTAAATTGTCTTCTTTTGTGTTACATGAATCATCATAGTCATAATATACTTTTATTGATGTATCCGACTTATGGATTTTCTTATGTCTTGCTAAGAGAGTCTTGTTAGAAAATTTGATAGGACATTCATCACACTTGTGAAGTTCCTCACGAAGATGTTTTTTTTTATGTTTAATTAAATACGTTTTGACAGAGAAAGTTCTCAGACATACATCACACTCATGTGGCTTCTCTCCGGAATGAATAATAATATGTTGATTCAAAGAACTCCTAGACGATAATTTTTTATGACAAACATCACACTCATAAAACCCTCCACCAGAGTGAAATTTTTTATGATCATTAAAATTATGTTTAAAAGAGAAAGTTTTAAGACAAATATCACACTTATACGGTCTCTTTCCTGAATGAATGTTTTTATGTTGTGCCAAATACTGGCTAGTGGCAAACGTTTTATTACATACATCACACTTATGCAGGCCTTCTTCAGAATGTTTTTTTAAGTGTCCCATTAAACTTCTTCGGAAAGCAAACTTTTTAAAACATACATCACACTGATGCGGCCTCTCGTCTGAATGAAGGATTTTATGTTGTTTTAAAGAACGCATAGAAACAAATATTTTATGACAAACATCACATTTTTGTCCTCTCTCAGCAGAATGTGTTTCCCTGTGTCTTACTAAAGAAAGCTTTGTGGCAAAGATTTTAAGACAAACATCACACTTATGTACCATGTCTCCTGTATGAATAGATTTATGTTTTGCTAAATAATCAGCTCTAGAGAATTTTTTACCACACACTTGACATTCATGAGATTTTTTTTCTAAATGACTCTTTTTATGCCTCCTTAGAGCTGTTATTGTTGAACATTTCTTATGACACACAACACATTCATATAACATCTTTCCTGCATGGATGTTTTTATATAGTTTTAAATAACTTGACAAAAAGGATTTGGGACGCTCATCGGGATGTATTTTTCTATGTCTTGCAAGACAAAGGAAAGTAGCAAATTTTTCATGACACACTTTACACTCGTGAGGTCTAAATTTGGAATGAGTAGCTTTATGTCTTGCGAATTCAGTACGAGCAAACTTTTCAAGACACACATCACATTCTATTAGCTCAACTCCTAAATGAATATTTTTATGTTTTCTTAAATTACTTCTAAAGGCAAACTTTTTCAAACATACGTCACATTCATATGGTCTCTCCTCTAAATGAATGCGTTTATGTCGTGTCAAATAATCCTTAGAGCGATATTTTTGATGGCACACATCACACTCATATGGCCTCTCTTCAGAATGAATTTTTTGGTGCCTTTCTAAACAAAATTGGTTAGCATATGTTTCATGGCATACATCACACTCATGTGGCATATCTCCTGAATGAATTTTTTTATGTTGTGTTAAATATATCATTGCTGTAAACATTCTCCCACACACATCACATCCATGTGATCTTTCTAAAAAATGGGTTTTTCTATGCCTTTCTAAAAAAATTTGTTTCAAAAACTTTTTATGACATACATCACATTCATGTGGCAAGTCTCCTGAATGAACTTTTTTATGCACTTTTAAATAAGTACTTGAAGAAAACTTTTTACCACACTGGTCACACTCATGTGGTCTTTCTCCTGTATGAGTTTTTCTATGCCTTTTTAAACTCACACTTGTAGCCAACTTTTTATGACATATTTCACATTCATATAGCTTTTCTGAATGACATGTTTGATGTTCCTTTAAATAACATTTTAAAGCAAACCTTCTATTACATATTTCACATTCATGTGGCATCTCTCCTGAATGATATATTTTTTTATGCTTTGTTAAATAATCCATTTTAACAATTCTACCACACTCATCACATTCAAGTGTTTTATCTTGTGAATGAGTTTTAATATGCCTTAATAAACGCATTTGTGTAACAAATTTTTTTTGGCATATTTCACATTCATGTAGCAACTCACCTGAATGTAACTTTTTATGAATGATTAAATAATTATAAGAAGCAAACTTTTTAAGGCACACATCACACTCGTGTGATCTCTCTTCTAGATGAGTTTTTCTATGTCTATTCAAGCTAAGTTTTGTAGCTAACTTTTTATGACAGATTTCACATTCAAGTATCATCTCTCCTGAATGAATTTTCGTGTGTACATTTAAATAACTTTGAGAATGGAACATTTTATGACATACATGACACTCATATGATTTCCCTTCTGAATTAAAGTTTTTAGCCAAAATTGAACTATCTGAATCAGCATCAGATTTGTTGTGTCCCATAAATGCAAGTTGTCTCTCTCCAACAGTAAGAATTATTGAATCTTCATCCAAATCATTACTTTGTGGCAACACAACATCAGGTTTTATATCGGAAATATCACTAGTAAAGTTAGATTTCTCACATGTCAAACCATCAATGCTCCTCTCATGTATTTGCCTCAGTTCAGATAACTCATTTGATACCTCTGTCTTTATCTGAAAAAAATCATCCGCATGAGTTTCCTCCCTTGACTGGTTAAGCTCTGCATTTGGTTCAATACCAGTTTCTACAAAAGTGGAAATTGCTCTCAAACCAACTGGTTGTCTGTCATGAACTGAAACTTCACTTTGTAACTCATGTTGTATGTCCTCAACTGGTTCCTGTTTAATCACTATTCCACTTTGAAATGCTTCAAAACCTTCAGTGCTTCTCTCCATGTTCAGCTTTTTCTCAATGGTTCTTATGACTGAAAAAACAACATGATTATTATTTCAGCTGGGTTTTAATAAGTACATTCTTGCTTATTTGTTGCATCTTTTTATGAGAAAAACGTTAAACTATTAATTATATTTGACTTTAACATTATTTTCAAAAGCCAAATAAATAAAGGTTTACAAGTTTACATATCCACTTTAGACTATTATTCCAGTACAATTGCCAACGCAACATTGGCGTTTTACCTTTAGTTGTTTATTTTAGGTTTAATTAAAAGTACAAATCTAGTTTACAAACAAAAATGAAAACAATGCAGCCAGACCTTAGGTCTAACCCTGTAACATATGTATTGGCCATCATGATTACTACTTTGCCACACCCCTGCATATTGATTTAATAACATTTAATTCTTTTGAATTTAGATCAAGTGGGGAATTATTTGTGTAGGAGGAAGATTACTCTTTACACATCGCAATCCATTGGGCAGATGAAGTAGAGTTCATATTTTTGTATGAGCTAGGGATTTATTAAATTTAAAAAAAAAAGAAAAAATGCTATCCAATCCACAAGAAAGACGTCAAACATAATAAAATGTTTAACAAAGGTTTCTACAATTTGACGAAACTTAATGTAGGTGTGAATATGCATTATGTGGCTATACAGAACTGTGTCCTAATAGCCATCCATGGCTATAATATTTTTTACAGAACAGAGTCCAAATAGCCACTTTTCTAATCTCACTACTACCAAAATCATTTTTAAGATCTACACTACAAAGATCTAGATTCTAAACTGTACTAGTCAAGAGAGAATATTAAATATTACTAGAGATTTAAATTCTAAAATCTAATTCAACTTACTAAGTTTAATGTTACTGATCTAGTACAGTGACAAGTTTCTAGTCTAGTAATATTTTTGTATATTCTGGTGAGGATTTTTAGAATTGATAATTATCACTAGAATGAAGTGTAGCAAAGTGACAAGTCTCTAGTCTAGTCTTCTTCTTCGTTCTTAATTTTTAGTGTTGGAAGGCATCGAGCCTTATCTGCCAGAGGGTTTGAACTCAAGACTTTTTTGAATTTAACAACCATGAACTTTGCCGACTCAACCACGCCTCCAAAACAATTAAGTATACATGTCAACTGGTTATGCACCATTGAGGCCATTGACTCAGATTTTAGCCTGCTTTTCTTTTTGGATTTGCTTCCATAGCTTTTTGTCCAACCAAGAACAAACTACAAGGCAGCAGTTGTTTGATTTTGGAGTTATGTCTCCTAGAAGAGTGGCTGTCCCCAGCTAACGAGCCTCATCTGCCCGTGTGGTTGCTAGATTCTAGATCTAGTCAAATTCACATAGAGCTAGCCAAAATATTAAAACGATCACTAGATCTAGATTCTTAGTATGTAGATATAGATCTATTCACTATCACAAACAAAATATCATAGATCTACTAGAGGTCTAGATCTATTCTAGATTCTAGGCATACTTCAACTTGAATTTTAGTTCATTAGTTTGTTGTGCTCAAACAACTTACTTTACTTCAACTCAACACGACTCACATAGATCTAGATAGTCACATAAACTAATTAAGTATAAAATAAAGCAGATCTAGAATAATAATTTTATGTGCATCACCCATCGCTAATTAATTCTAGATCTAGGCCTATTCTTATTTTTTTTTAGATCTAAATCTAGCTAGATCTAGTAGGGTGTTGGGAAATTGCGGAATCTCGGGAAAATAGCAAGACACAATTTGCGAAAACAAATTTTGTTTCTTTTTTTTACGTTTTATAGTTATAAACTAAAGAAGATGATATATCACGAATGTTGTGTGTTCTTTTTTTTCATCTAATTTGATTTTATAGAATCAAACAATCTTAACTCTTAACATCCTCTGACCACTGGTCTCGTTTTCTTGTCAGCGGGAGAAGAATCCTGTCTTGATAGACGGGTCAGTGCGAGTTCATAAACAGAATATTATTTTACACTAGGCCTATATTTTTAAAATAAAAATATATACCTCTATTATAGACTATATCACGTGACCAACGTTTTTTGCACCCTTTATGCAGTTTAAGGCCTCGCAATTTCCCAACATCCGATCTAGTAGCTAGATTAATTGGTAATCTATCGTTTTGGGTACGTAAAATCGCCTGCGGCTATTAATGTACAAAAACGTTACCTCATTGTCAAGGCTTTAATAGAGGCATATTGTCATATGTGTCAAATATTATAGATAAATGAATAATAAACCTAAATCAATGGCAAAATATATCGATATAGGCCAGAAATTAACTTTAAACAGCAGTGTCTGAGAGCAAGATTTGCTATATAAACAGCAGTAATTTGTAAAATAGAGTGGCTTCCCCCTGAATCTCGTGCTATACTATAAGCTTATTAAAATAAAACTTAAACAAGATGGCTGCTATAGTAAATGAGCATGGTTGCATCTGTTGGAAACATCGCTAGTCTTCATTTATTACTGAAAAGTTTTAATTCAATTGCTTAAAAACATGTAGAATCTACATAAATGAAACAAGGAAACATTTTTGTATTTTAAAAACCATAAATCCTCATCAAAATGTGAAATAATTAGGCCCTGTTAAAATTTAAAAATTTAAGGAGTCACCTGTTTTTCACATTACAAGTCGCGGGCAATTTTACGTACCTAAAACGATAGATAACCGATTAATTAATAATTATATCTAGCTAGATTAAAATTGATTAAATAAATAGTACGCCCTAGTCACCCCTAGTGCTAGTGCCTAGATCTAGTACTAGAATCTAGTTAGTTATTGTAGTTAAGTAGTAGGCCTAGAATCTAGATCTCCTAGAGTTAACCACTAACTAGTACTAACTAGGCTTATAGATCTAGGAAGTAATTTATTTTAGTAAAGCAGCTTTACTAAAGTAACTTAACTAAAGCAACAAAGTTACAAAGGCCAGTAAGCCTGAGTAAGCTGAGTAAAGGCCCAGTAAAGGGAGTAAAGGCGTAAAGGACAAGAAAAAATTGTTCACAGTACTAGATCTACCTATAAACTAGATCTATAATGTTTTATAGTTCAATAATTAGATGCTTTATTAATCAATTATTAGATCTCTAGATAGATCTAGATATTGTTCTAGATCTAGATTTCTAGCTGCCATCAAATTAAATGACATTGTTAATTATCAGAAGATTAAAAAAAATCTTGTCGCCAAGTAATGCCAGTTAAAATTTATAACGACACTGCCAGAGAACAATAAGTTTGCATGCCAAAACATGAGTTTCAACGCAACATTTACTTTTTTAATAAATATGAGTTAGAATCTAGGCCTGCTTAATATTATTTATATTACTGGTGAGTGTGTTGAAGAACTAAAATGTGAGTGCTCGCACGTTGATAGACAGTGGTGCAGCTACAGTAGTTGGAGCCTGGTGCGTACTATTTTTCTTCCCAATTTACCACATTTACTTCGTAGCAGTGCATGTAGGTAAATGGAGGAGAGGCACTGATTAGCATTCGACATTCTGCACACACGAATGAATTAATATTATTATTCACCTAGGCCCACCCTAGTGCAAGTCGTCCAAGAAATGAAACAGATTAAAAACACCACACCCGAATTAACACTTGGCCACAGATTTTTTAAGGCGATAACAACTGCACTCACGTTTAGCAATGTTAATGCCTATTCAACCCTTTGAAGCTTATCCAATTGCATCAAATAAATTTACGTATCAATGTTGTAGCCGAGTTTGGTAGCTGCACTGCCCAGTATAAAAGACTGTCCCTTCTTGACTTGTATTCGTAGTCACTAAACTTCCTCTTGTGTAAGCCACTCAGGTAAGGTTTTTTCTTGTGCTCAAGGGCTTAGGTAAGTACTTAACAGGACATTACCAGTCAGTTGTTGATTTAAGGATGGTGCATATTTTGAACAATGCATTAGTGGTAGGGGTGACATACTATTTGGAAGTATTGCATTATTTTAGTTGTGTCGCGATCTAGATCTAGAGAGTTATATAACACTGCATTTCAGTTAGTGTATTATTTTTACAATGGATAAATGACTGAGTTGACTCAATTGGTTTATAGGCCTACAATATTTGTTTTCTTTTAATGTAATTTAAGTCTAATGATATATCTAATGAAGGTTGTTTATTTGTTTTTAAATATCACTTAAATTTTTGTATTAGCCTTTGCCTTTTTGTCGTAGTATAATTGAAGGGTTGGGGTTCTAAATATGTTATATTGTGCAAGGATTTGTGGTTAATGAAATGCTATTTAATGTAAAAGAGGATGGGGGAAATATGTCAAAATTAATTTTTTCCTTTGTTTAACAGTTAAGCTATTCAAAGTGTTTGTAAAAATGATGGTTTATAAGTTTGTCAACATTTTAACTGAAAAAATCGTGGTTTTGCTGCAAGTTTGTGTTAATTTAAATTGACTTTTAACTTTTCTTTTATGAAACTTGTCCTATCGTCTTATTTCTGTTTGAGTTATACAAATGTAGACAAAAATAAACGATCCTTTATTTAAAAGTTTAAAAACAAATATTTGAGGATATGAGAATATACATAGAAACATTTTAAAAATCATAATCCCCCTCTCCCATTAAGATATCGATATGTTAATGTTTTTATAAGGGGTCATCCATAAATGACGTCACGCTTTTTTGGACGATTTTTACCTCCCCCCTCCCCTTCGTCACACGTCGTCACAAAAGCCAGACCCCCTCCCCTAAAATGACGTCACACCTCAGCCTACAACACCCCCCCCCCCCTCAAAATTGCAGTTGCATTTTTTTAAACATCGCAATTTTTCCAAAATTTGTCAACTCAGTCAACATAGAGTATTTTGATCAATTTCTATTACAATTTATTAAAACCGTTTTCTAAAACGCGAAATAACGGTTAAATAACTCGTTTTCTAACATTGCTTTTTTATAATGCAAATAAGTGACGTCACACCATCTGCACCCCCCCACCCCCTCTCCCCCTCATCACACACTGTCACAAAATTACGGACCCCCCTCCCCCCTACGAGTGTGAAGTCATTTATGGACGACCCCCATGCCTTCAAAAACGTTTTGCATCAGTATTGTACAATTAATCGAGTTAATTCACCAAAAGCACCCATTTCCCCCCACAGTTAACTTTCTTCTTCTTCTTCTTCTTCTTCTTCTTCTTCTTCTTCTTCTTCTTCTTCTTCGTTCTTAATTATTAGTGTTGAATGGGATCGAGATTTATCTGCCAGTGGGTTTGAACTCGAGACTTTGTTCGAATTTATCAACCATGAGCTTTTTGCCGACTCGACCACGCCTCCAACACAATTTAGCGTTACGTGTCAACTGGTTATGCGCCAATGTGGCCATTGACTCCGATTTCAGCCTGCTTTTCTTTTTTGGATTTGCTTCCAACTTCTTCAATCTTTTGCTTTTCAGCTCGGAGCAAGTACCAACATGGCCAATATGAAGTTCGTCCTCTGCTTGGCGCTCGTCGCCTTAGTCGTAGTTTCCTACGCCCAGGGTGAGGGCAGCAAAAAGGGCAGCGGCGGTAGTTCCAGCAGTTCTAGCTCCGAGAGCCGTAGCAGTTCTAGTAGTTCCAGCTCTGAGAGCAAGAGCAGCTCCAGTAGTGATCGCTCCGGCCGAAACAGCAGAGCTGGAACGAAGAAAAAACAATAAAAAGGGTCAGACACTGTTATGTTATGTCTTATTAGTTTTTGTTACGTCCCTTAATTTTATATAACATTGTTATGTCCCTTGATTATGTAGTCTGTGTGTGCACTTACACCACTGATTGTGAACGAGAGGAAAGAGTTTACCGCGTGTTTACCGAGACAGTTTTCAACATAGTTATAACATTGTTAAGTAAACTGGATGGCATCAATAGTGCTTTGTTAAAAAATGATTTTCTACACCAAAAAGGCTTGTGTTTTAAAATAGCAACTTAGGTTTTACTGTAAATAGTATTTGTTTTGAAGTAAAACAAAACCATTTAGAGGTATATCAATTTGCTTTCATCATTTTTATTTTGAATTTTTTAAGTAGGCCTAGTAGTAGAAGATAATAATAATAATGCAAGAAAATTATTTAAATCTGTTAATGTTTTTGTTAGCGTTAGTAATGTTTATTAAGTACGTCTTTCTGTATAAACAAATGCATTTCATATTACCTAGAAAAGTTCAAGCTTTTCCATAGAAATCAGTCTGGGTTTAGAAAGTTTCATTCTTGTCACACTGCTCTGATTAAGATGAATGAAAACTGGCTTATAAATATTAACAAAAACCTACTCTGTGGCTCGCTGTTTGTCGATTTCAGAAAAGCCTTTGATTCTATTGATCACACCATACTTCTTAAAAAACTAATTCCATACAAATTCCACGACTTTACAGTTAGGTTACTTCACTCCTTTTTATCTAACCGATCTCAACGCGTGTTTCACCTTAATACCATCTCTTCACAGAAATATGTTAATATAGGGGTTCCACAGGGCTCAATCTTAGGTCCTTTACTTTTTTCTTTATACATTAATGATCTTCCATTACATATTGACGCTGGTCAGTGCGAGATGTTCGCTGATGATACTTCTTTGCATGTCTTTGCAGACAGTGCTGAGTCACTCAGTTACAAACTTCAAACATGTGCCAATCAGCTTGCAACTTGGACAAAATTTAACAAAATGAAACTTCACCCCGATAAAACCAAGTCAATGTTTATTACAACTCATCAGAAACGCCTTCGTCTTCCATCCACCGCATTAAACATTACTATAGACAATTCAAACATTGAACAGGTAGACAGTTACAAATGCCTAGGATTGTTTATAGATCACAACCTCACTTGGTCTGACCATATTCATTTTCTAAGAATGTCCTTATTAAAGACAACCTTTCAGTTAGCAAGGATAAAGAACTTTCTCAACTATAGGAGCAGGCTGGTTTTTTATGAGGCTTTTATTCAATCCAGGTTGGATTATGCTTCTGTAGTGTGGAGCGGCAGCTTTATTTCTAAGCAGCGTCCTCTTCTTTCTTTACAAAAAAGGGCTATAAAACTGGTTACTGGCTTGTCTAGTAGTATGGATTCTTTTTTTACAACTAAAATACTTCCATTAAATAAAAAGATAATATATACTAAATCAATTTTCTGATATAAAATATTCCACGAAACAGCCCCCTCTTACTTATCAGATCTATTTTCTTTTAACATAAAATTAAATCGTCGTCTCAATTTACCATTCCCTTATTCAACCTTTTTCCAAAAACATAGCTTCGCCTACTCTGGTTCTAATTTGTGGAACAATCTTCCTAATAAAATAAAGCTATCTAGATCTGAAAATATATTCAAATCTAAATTAAAACTAAAATTATTTAATGACCTAACTGACTCATTGTAACATTTCTCATTCATCTATTATATTCACTTTTTTATCTCATTATGTATGATAGCTATGTACCATTGTTTCTTTATTCCACATTTTCAGTGCTATGTGTTACTGCTATGTGTTATTGAATTGCTTTATTTGTTTAAACGGCCAATGTGAAAAAAGGCCTTTGTGTCTACAATTGTAACCGTTGTTTGAATAAATTTGAATAAATTTGAATTTGAATAAATTTTACGTTGTCTTAAATCTGTTTCTAAGTGCATATATGTTATGCATTCTAAAAAATTATAAGATAGTAAAATTATTTATGGAAAAATCCATAAAGACAATATGTTATCTTAACAAAATTTAAAAGAAATTTTATTTCATAAATAAATATTTTATAAATTTAAAAAAAAAATGTCTTTTTATGTTTTCAGACTGCGAGACACTGACACACGTCTGTGGCTAGGAGTTAGCTCACAACGAGGGCAAACTGTTGAAAAAAAAACCTTGTGAATAAAATAAATAATTAAATCAACTGTTTTACGAAACAATGTCTTTTTTTTTCTTTAAATTATCAACTATCATTACCATATTTTATGTTTAGTATCTTAAACAACGAATCCAACGACCCACAAAAGGACTTCATCTAGTTCCCACAATATGCGGATCTTCTTCAAACATTCAATAAGGGTTAGTTAATAAAACAAAGTGGGACGGCGTGGCCTAGCGGTAGTGCGCAATACTGCTGAACCAAAAGTCTCGAGTTTGAATCCGGGTTCAAGTCAGTGGTACGTCTCTGAATCCATCCAGCTCTGATGGGTATCCATCCAAAAATGTTGGATACTAAACTCAATTAGGGAAAGCATTATCTATTCATATGCTGAGGTCAAGAAACTTATAAACCCTACATCATCTGCCCAATGGATCGTTTCGAATGTTTAAATAAACCGGGAGTGATCTCCCCTAAACTTTCTCGAATATTCATATATAAAACAACAGGGAATGGGAACTCGGGCTATAGACATGATTTTTAATTAATTTTAAATACTTAAAGTTTTAAAAATAGAATAAAATCTTGTAGACAAAAGAATTGCACACCAAGTGAACGTCAAATAAAAAAAGTGCATAATAGTGCGCAATATTATTAGTACTTTAAAAATTTACATTAGTTTTTTTTGCGAAATCGGAAGTAGCGTTAATTACTACTTCCGGTCAACAGAAATTACTCAAAATTTAACAGAAGGTAGAGAATTAGATCTTTTACTTACATGTGAAATTTCATTCATCTATCTGTAATAGTACTCAAGTTATAGGCTTTTGAAAAATTCTAAGTAGAAAAAGTACCACTTCCGGTTATCGGAAATTGCTCAAAAGTTGATACGGATCTACGATTTTGATAAAATACTTAAATATGAAATTTCATCAACTTAGCTGTAACGGTACTCAAGTTATCGTGTTTACACACGGACAGACAGACAGACAGACACACAGACATACGGACAGAATTGCAAAGCCCAGTTTTTCAGACTGGATTACGCATAAAACCTCTTAATTTTGATAAATCTGGATTGATAATTTTTGCCCGATTAAAATAAGTCATCTATACTTCGGATGTGATGAAGGACTGAGGTGTAATACGGTGAAAATTGTTAAAATTTCAAGTGATTTTTGTGCACGATTACAATACTTTCTCTATACTTCGTATATACGAGAAAGTAAAAAAAATGAAAAAAAAAATTAGTAGGCGAACTATATTTGCGCAATCTATAAATCACAATACTAATTATTACCAAAAAGATAAATTCTTGATTTAGTTATTTGCTTTATTTCTTTGTTGTTGCGATGCTACTACAGTGACAGCAGATCGAGACTTAATGAGTGTAAAATTGTACTGATACGGTTCTTATAACGAAGAAATGAACCTTTTGTGGACCTGAAAGACGGGGTTGACCGTTGGGTTCGCAACAACGTAGATGTTCACAGTTTAAGTTTAACATCGAAATGCTTACATTTTTAAAACAAACATAAAACTCGTAACATGCATGTAAAGTTGAGAAGACAATGCTCCTGTTTGAAAACAAAACCTCACACCGAGTAAATAAAGCATGGTATTTATACCTACACTGGGTTCATCAATCTTTTACTCTTCGCAACTCCACCACAACTCTTACACAACGTCACACAAAACAAAAAGCCAGGCTGTAGCACCTAAAATAATGTCAGCAAAACACCCCTTTCAAAAGTATATTTTTTTTTAAATTTCTTTTTTTCTACAATAGCTACTGAGCTCGGTCAATGTTGAGTAAGCTTATCTTAATTTTATATTAAAATAAAAAAATAAAAAATGACACACACACACACACACCTAGCCCTCTATATACATTATATATATATATATATATATATATATATATATATATATATATATATATATATATATATATATATATATATATATATATATATATATATATATATATATGTGTGTGTATATATATATATATATATATATATATATATATATATATATATATATATATATATATATATATATATATATATGTGTGTGTATATATGTATATATATATATATATATGTATATATATATATATATATATATATATATATATATATATATATATATATATATATATATATATATATATATATATATATATATATATATATATATATATATATATATATATATGCGTATATGTGCGTGTAATATAGTAAATTCGAATGAATTATTAGATACAACTAACTTTAATACAACTACCTTTTCTGCTGTTTCTACAGAAAATGTAACCAAAGATTTCCGATAAAAATCATGTGATTGATATTTTTTTCTGAATACATCACTCTGCTTATTCGTGCAGGGGAGGTAATGTTGTTTACTAGAAAGATCATATAACATGAGAGGTTGTGGTCAGAAACAAATGTTACTTAATGTCGTAAAAGAAAATAGCTCTAAATATAGTATTTTTGTGTTCTCATAGGAACTTGTTAAGGTTTGCTCCTTAGGTTATCTCTCCCTCGTTTAGTCTAGAAACATTTGAAGTTTTTTTTTACCTGCAGACTTTTTTTACCCAATAAAAATTATACAAAAAAACAGCATTAACTTCAAGAGCCTGATAACCTAATATACCGATTAATTAAAAATAAACTTATAGAACTCTGTACCTATTTTCCCCACCCAGCCTTAAATTATTTATACAGATTCTTTTAGCATCAGACTGTGACGTCACGTAACTGTGACAGCCACCAACTCGTTCCCAAACTGTCACGAGTGAACCAATCCATAGGATGACGAAGCGAAGCAATGCATACGTCCTAAAGACGAGCTGAACGTGTTAGACTGTTGCCCTCGCCCGTTGAATTGCGGATTCACGTATTAAGCTTCTCAGAGAAGATTAGTGTGTGTTTGAGTTATTGTGTCATTGTGCTTAGAATCGGTAAAGGCTAAATTAATATTCTGAAACTCTCTCAGCCGATTCTTTGTTTTTTATTTGTTTTTAACTCCACGTTATTGTCTGTCTTTAATTTTTATAACATTTATACTTGTATTTTAAGATCACAAAAATTTTAGAAGCCTACTAGCGTGTCCGTTTTACTGTAATCTATTTTAGCTTTAAATTAAAAACGAAGTTTTACAGCAAACAGTAAAATGGTTGTATTTTGATAAAACTAGCGTGCCCGTCCCCGCGCGTTGCTGCGGTTTCAGAAGAAAATCTGATGCAATATTTTAAGAAGATTTCATCATCGCGTTATCAATTCTATATTCTTAGACATATAACCTTGCTTTCTAGCACATAGTTATTTAAATGTAAACAATGCCTGCACTTTATTTCTTGGGTCATATTTGTTTTGGCACGGGTTTGCATGGATTGAATCCACTTTCCTAATGTAAAAAAAAGTTTGCTAAAGCTTTGTTTTATTTGCAATGTAGTTTTTGAACTGAATATTATTGCACTGCTAATTAGTCTAATTGGTCTCCTAATTAGTCTAGTCGTAAGATAAGAGTTTCGTATGATTGTATCTTTTGTACAGCATGTGCCAATAATTTCACGTTATAACTGTGTACTCATCTAAAGATCAATACAGCTTCCGTTTTCAAAGACTTGTAACTGTATTACACAATCCAATAAACACTTCTGGAGAGCTATTCTTGTTTTTGTGGGGAAAAGAAAAATTTGGTCTGCATATTCGTTTTGATTTTTATATCCTAGCAATAAACAACAGTTCAACCTTAATCGGAATATTAATTTTGACATCTTGTCCCAACTATTGACGTGTTTTTTTTAAAAATATTGTTTGTCAGTAAACAGTGATCAAAAACTAATACTCAAGTGAATACTAAGTTATTTTAATTTTATAAATATTTTTTATTTTATTTTGATGGTCTTTAGATCAAGATATAAGCAAAACAAGGTAATTAAAAAGTCTAGTGACAATTTTAGCGCAATTTCCTTATGTTATCTAAAAATAGCTCTGTCGTAGCGTAAATCAAGAGCAGGGTTAGTAAAACCATTGGTTAGTTATTAAAACGTTTTTTATTAATTTTTTTTTTCAGTATTTTACATGTTTTATTTACAACTAGGCATGCTGCCCAGCTTCGCTTAGGCTTTCGAAAACATTGAGAATTTGAATGCTTAATTAATTCGCCCGAAGTTCGGTCTACGACCTCAAGAGTTATGAAGAGGTTCCTCCGTGGACATTTTTTTCGATTTATAGCTCATATAAGGTACCCGTCAGTCGAGGTCAGTTTTGACCCCCACATCGTAGACTTTTCGGCCAACCGGCCCCGTGTTCTGTCGCACCAAGGCAAGATCATGCCAAATTTGAAGCGCCTGCGGCGCCGGGAAGTGCCCTATCGGACACCCGACAATCTAGATCTAGATCTAGATTCCTAAAAGAATTTTTTTTTAAAGTTTAGCCCGAGCATAATAAAAAAGAATACATTAACCAAGTTGACTTGCTGTGTCTCGAACCCGCACCACCTGCGTGGTTTAATGTACACTAACATCTCCGCTACTTAGGCACCTTATAAAATACGGAGAATGAAACACGTATTTTAAAATCTTAACTTACGCGAATATGCCTATTCTTTCAAATTAATTTTTTATCCCAAATTAGCCAGTTCATAACAAAGATTTTGTATAAAATAAATAAGTCTTGAAATAGTTTAGTCCTAATATAGAAATTTATTTTTGGAATTGATTTTAGAGAAGTTAGAGTCTAAATCTAGATCTTAGCGTCTACGTCTAGATCTAGTTATTGCGTAGATTTAGATTTAGATTTAGTCTAGATCTAGAATCTCTAGATCTAGAATCCAAATACATAAAATAAATTTTATGAGTTTAGGCCGGAAAAATTGTATTGTATACATTTCATAGTGTACGTAGATCTAAATCAAATTTGAATGAAATAGTTCATTTCTTTTCATTCTAAACACGGCAGATGACGTCATTAGTTAATGTATAAACAATAGTGACGTCACAGTTTTATGCGTTCTTTTTCACATATATTAATGCTTTTCCGGTTGCATAAATAATACTGTTTCTCTACATTCGAATACGCCTTTAATTTTTATTTTTCTTCTTTAACTAAAATTGTGGTTATACATTTAAAACATCTAACATATTATTTCCAACAAAAGTCCGTAAAAAGTTCTTCATATATCGCTGCCGATTCTGACGTGATGTCCGGCGAAAATATTTTGCGGACAGACAGAGAGAGAGAGAGAGAGAGAGAGATGTGAGAACGTGGGGATTTATATATTAGGATAGAGTTACATGACTAAAAACCATTGCGCGCCTACTGAACGTGATGGCGCAGCCATGGAACGCGATGGCGCAGCTATTGAACGTGATGACGCGTGTGGTGTGGTTGGAAAAAATGCCTACTAATTAATTTTAATTAATTCAAAAAATTTTTTGTGACCGAACGAAAGGATATTTTTGAAAACTTTCTTCGGCAATATTGTTCTAAATTATGGCAGGAATCGATTGGTACATGTTTCAAGTCGCTAAGTGGTCTGGTTGCCGAGATATGGGCCAAAAACAGCTTTTTTTCGAGGTTTTTTGGCTTTTCCGGGAAATCCATGAAAGAAAACCGGAATTTTTATAGCCTATGTTCATCCTCGTAACTTGCTTAACATAATTGCTTTGTAACTAGTCATCGATATTGCTTCGTTGAGGAGGAGATACGACTTAAAGCCCGGACACACATTCATACATCCATACATTCATTCATTCATCCATCCATTCCCAGAAATGACGAGTTAATAAACGCAATTCTCCAGAATGGAAATTGCGCTAAAAATGAATTATGGCATATGGCATTTATTGTTTTATTTTACGATAGCGTAATAGTAAAAATAAATGTATTATTTTTCAGGCAGATAACAAAGTTGAACATGGTGGTATTCAAGGTACAAATAAATCTGTTATATTTTTGGATATGCTTGAACATTGTCCGCATGGCCAGATCTCAAACATACAACAACGTAACGGCCATCTTTAACGACAAAATCATCAACAGCGGCTACAACCCCGATGTACGACCGTTGGTTGACCAGTCCAAGGTCATCATAGTCGAGGTCGGGTTTGAGCTGGTCTCCATTGTTGAGATCAATGAAGTAGCTCAGAGCTTCACGTGTAACGGATTTGTGATGTTTGCTTGGAAGGACGAGGTATCTGTGTCTTATAGTGTTTTCTAATGATGCTATTTACGGTGCTATTTTATGGTGTGATATAACGTTGCTATCTAACAGCTTGATCTATATGTGCTATCTAAAGTGACTTTCTAATTTTTAACACGTTTTTCTTAACTCAGCTTCGCGTTTGTTTGTTTGGATGTTTGTTGTTAAAATTGACATCGAAAATTAGCCCACTTCTGATTGCTCTAGAGATCTGAAATTTGGCATGTAGGCTACTTTCGCCTAACAATTTCAGATGCAATCATAAAAACTAGCAATTAGAGACCGTAATTAGCTTAATTTAATTACGCCCCAAGGACCATAAAATTGAGGACATGATTTCTAAAGATACCGACAAGACTGGAGGCCTATTGACACAGTTACTTCGGCCCCAATCGATGTCAGCGCGCTGGCCGTGATCGTATAGTGGTTAGTACTTCGCGTAGTGGCCGCGACAACCCAGGTTCGAATCCTGGTCGCTCAAGATTTTTAGTCCGTGTATTTATAAACACTTAGTCAAGTCACATTCTTAATCAAGTCATTAGATAAAGTAGAAAATAAACTATATAAAAAACTTTTTTAAAAACCACGTTTTTCATGTGTAGCAACGGACTAAAAAGGAGAAAATAAAATACTTAAAAAAAACTTTTTAAAAAAACCACGTTTTTCTTCTGGACTAAAAAGTAGAAAATAAATTTTCATACATTTGATGACAAAAAACGTGGGTCAGGCAGATGGGTCGGGAAATTTGATGGTGAACGTTCCCACGTTTTTTGTCATCAAATGTATGAAAATTTATTTTCTACTTTTTAGTCTACAAGAAAAACGTGGTTTTTTTAAAAAGTTTTTTTAAAGTATTTTATTTTTTAAAGTCGCTATCTCCATGTGCTATTTAACGGTACAGTTTGCTGTTTCAGCTATTTAACAGTATTCACTGTGGTAGCAATATGACGTTGATATCTAGTGTTGCTACCTAACGACGTTATATGTCGGTCCCATTTAAGATATAAATAGACGACCCAGTTTTTAGTTGGAAACGGTCGGTCGACTCCACTGCACTAAATAAACCAATACTACACTACGCCCATTTTACCCCTATAAAATCTCTTCACCCCTAATCACTCTATCATCCCAGCCCTGAACACCCTTTCCATTGGACCAGTGGTGCCGGGAGGGGTCGCTACGCCTCTGCATTGTGCCAATCATTTGTAATGTACACGCGGATGCGAGGATTCCTACATTTTTGTGTAACGGTACTTATGCGGCCTTAGAGAAAAGGACACCCATGTTTTTAATGTTATTTTATACTGCAAAACATCTGCCACAAACCACGACCCTAATTTACAATATTTTAAATTTTGGTGAGAATAATGCATCAATCTATATTTTCCGATATATCTAACATAATTTTTTAAAGAGTTCATTAACAAAATATTAAAATCGATACAAGTCATCCGAGATATTACAAATATTTTGACGTGAGATATTTTGTCAGAGATCATTTGTCCATGATATTATTTGTCCTGAAAGTTGATTATCGCCCCCACCACCCTCCCGTGAAAAGATCCACCCGTGACGAAAGCACCAAGATCAAGTAGATCTTGTTACCTTCCCGTAGTTTCAAATCATTCAAAAACTATCTTCCCTTAATAGCCTTCACTAATTCGACCCTGCTCTACGTTTGTAAACATTCGACGTGAACACAGCTATCTAGACTGGTTAGTTGATAACGTCTAGCTAGTTATTCCCCCTTTAATTATGGAGTATAGTAATCTATCAAGAGATTTAAGAGATTTAATTTTGTTATTTCCCCTTACATTAAAAAGTAGATAGTCTTGTATTGTCATCGAAGTGGAACGTATCTCTAAAGTTTAAACGAAATCGCTGCATTGGAAGTGTGTCAAAGTTAGGTTAAAAGAGTCGCCACAAAACCACAAACAAACGAACAAGAAAACAAACAGACTTTGCGAACTAAATAAAGGCTTGTAAAAAAAAACGAAGAATCGTTTCGCTAAAAGAATCATTATTTTTAAATTTATCCCGAACAGTTTTAAATAGATGTGATAGATATGACAATTAATAAACCATGACTAATAATCCATACCAGCTTCAAGGTAGTGCTAATCGATGGACCTAACCTATATTGATCTACGTGTCGATGGTGGAATTTCCTGGGTAACTCATGATATTTACTTTTAAATTTTGTTTAAACAGTACAAGTGATTATACAGTAAAAAGTGTTCATTGAAAGAGAAATGCAAACAACTTCACCAAACTTTCTTCGTTGGTTTAATGCATTGTTGGAATAATTTTTTTTTCTATAGAACTTGCGAAATTTTGTTTGATGAATTAAAAAAAAATTATGCGCGTTATATCGGGTGGTAAAAATGAAATGTATTCCACCATTGTTTTTATTTGACTAAGCTTCACCTATAAGTGTCTGAATGAGCGTGTTTCTCATTTCATTGTATTGTTTAAAAATCCATATTAAATGAAGCCGTGGTTTGTGTGAGATAGTTGCTACAACAAATCTACAAAGATGAACAATGTGTTTGTTGGTTTTTTTGTGGAAGACTGGCATTTAGTTAAAAATACTGCACTTGATCACAACTGTTTGATATTCTTTATTTTTTAAAATGTATCCACTTTTTCTAGGAATGTAAACGAAAAGAATATTTGACATTGATACATTTAATATGTTTTAGCAATTTGCGTGTATTTGATATTTTCTTCACGCTATGCGAAAGAGTAAAATAAACTGTAGCAACTATAACATAAATTTAAGTCGTTATATAAACAAACCCTACTCTATAACTAATTATAAGACACTGCGATGCAAGTAAAAAGCATGTGATGTATTTACTTTTATGGTTCCAAAATCTATAGCGATGTCGGAAGGACTGACACTCTACCTAGCACTTATATTATATATATATATATATATATATATATATATATATATATATATATATATATATATATATATAAATATATATATATATATTGGTGTTACAAATTCGGCACCTTATTTGCTCTTACCCCCCCCCCCCCCCCCTACACTAAAAAATTATACACGTCTGTGATATTTGGCTTGACATGTGTGCCAGCTACTAACATGGGATCCAAAAGACTACGGGGGTGAGACAATGATTCACCCACCCCCTGCACAGATCTGGAGACCGATGGTGCTGTTACTCAACACTTTGGACAAACGTGATCTATTTGGTGATGACCTGTCGTAGGTTAATTTTTATTATCATATTTATATAGAAGTTTTAATATTGGTACAATTTAAAAGATCCTAATTCTAAATTTTTTAAAAATCTTGATACGCTATTACAAATTTTGAATCAATAAAACATGAATTTTCATTCTCGCGTTGAAGTCTACAGCTTGAATGTGTGAAGGATAAATTTTAATTTATAATACTTCAATAATATCTAAGAGCGTCCAAAATTAACGCTTGAATACTAAACAAAGAAAGCAATTAGTTAATACATAGATATCCGTAATAGACACTGGTTATGAAGCGTCACAAAAACTCAGCCTTTATTTCTCTTTCTACTAAATCGAAAGGATATAAACTTGGTAACCATAATTTCTGTTAATTAAAATACACAATAACTGCTACTTAACTTTACATTCATACCAAACAAGTATTTAATACTGCCTTTCAAAATGAGGCTGAAATGACTTAAAGGGACGACGTGGTCTAGCGATAGGGCGCTAGACTGCTAACCCAGTATTACACTGTGAACCCGAAAGTCTCGAGGTCGAATCCGGATTAAAATCAGTAGAACGTCCCTGAGTCCACCCAGATCTCAAGGAGACCTAACTCAAGTTAGGGAAAATTAAACTGGTTGGGCATAATGCTCACTACACTATTCTTTCATATACCGATGCTACTGAAACAGATGAACTCTACATCACCTGCCCCATGTATCTTGGGCACAAACAGGAAAAGGTGATACGATGATGAAATGCCTTCAGAACCACACAGACACGTTGTTATAAAAAATAATTGCACGCCCTATAATACTGCACATTGATATTAACATCTCCATGTTTCTCTCTCTCTCCCCCCCCCCCCCCACACTTACCAGGCCTGTGTTTATCTCCAACACGGGAGAAATTTTGTGGGCCCCGGGCAGTGTGTTCCATGCATCGTGTCAATTGACAATGTCCAATTACCCGTTCGATCAGCAAGACTGTGTTATCTATGTAAGTCTAAATATACCATCGTGTCAGTTGACAAGGTCCAATTACCCGTTCGATCAGCAAGACTGTGTTATCTATGTAAGTCTAAACATACCATCGTGTCAGTTGACAAGGTCCAATTACCCGTTCGATCAGCAAGACTGTGTTATCTATGTAAGTCTAAATATACCATCGTGTCAGTTGACAAGGTCCAATTACCCGTTCGATCAGCAAGACTGTGTTATCTATGTAAGTCTAAATATACCATCGTGTCAGTTGACAAGGTCCAATTACCCGTTCGATCAGCAAGACTGTGTTATCTATGTAAGTCTAAATATACCATCCTGTCAGTTGACAAGGTCCAATTACCCGTTCGATCAGCAAGACTGTGTTATCTATGTAAGTCTAAATATACCATCGTGTCAGTTGACAAGGTCCAATTACCCGTTCGATCAGCAAGACTGTGTTATCTATGTAAGTCTAAATATACCATCGTGTCAGTTGACAAGGTCCAATTACTCGTTTGATTAGCAAGACTGTGTTATCTATGTAAGTCTAAATATACCATCGTGTCAGTTGACAAGGTCCAATTACCTGTTCGATCAGCAAGACTGTGTTATCTATGTAAGTCTAAATATACCATCGTGTCAGTTGACAAGGTCCAATTACCCGTTCGATCAGCAAGACTGTGTTATCTATGTAAGTCTAAACATACCATCGTGTCAGTTGACAAGGTCCAATTACCCGTTCGATCAGCAAGACTGTGTTATCTATGTAAGTCTAAATATACCATCGTGTCAGTTGACAAGGTCCAATTACCCGTTCGATCAGCAAGACTGTGTTATCTATGTAAGTCTAAATATACCATCGTGTCAGTTGACAAGGTCCAATTACCCGTTCGATCAGCAAGACTGTGTTATCTATGTAAGTCTAAATATACCATCCTGTCAGTTGACAAGGTCCAATTACCCGTTCGATCAGCAAGACTGTGTTATATATGTAAGTCTAAATATACCATCGTGTCAGTTGACAAGGTCCAATTACTCGTTTGATTAGCAAGACTGTGTTATCTATCTAAGTCTAAATATACCATCGTGTCAGTTGACAAGGTCCAATTACCTGTTCGATCAGCAAGACTGTGTTATCTATGTAAGTCTAAATATACCATCGTGTCAGTTGACAAGGTCCAATTACCCGTTCGATCAGCAAGACTGTGTTATCTATGTAAGTCTAAATATACCATCGTGTCAGTTGACAAGGTCCAATTACCCGTTCGATCAGCAAGACTGTGTTATCTATGTAAGTCTAAATATACCATCGTGTCAGTTGACAAGGTCCAATTACCCGTTCGATCAGCAAGACTGTGTTATCTATGTAAGTCTAAACATACCATCGTGTCAGTTGACAAGGTCCAATTACTCGTTCGATCAGCAAGACTGTGTTATCTATGTAAGTCTAATAATACCATCGTGTCAGTTGACAAGGTCCAATTACTCGTTCGATCAGCAAGACTGTGTTATCTATGTAAGTCTAAATATACCATCGTGTCAGTTGACAAGGTCCAATTACCCGTTCGATCAGCAAGACTGTGTTATCTATGTAAGTCTAAATATACCATCGAGGTAAGATAATTAAGTCTACATGTGTCCTATGCAACGGAGTGGCCTAGTATTAGAGAGTTAGTCTGCTAACCCGGAAGTCTCGAATTCGAGTCAGTAGAACATCCCTGAGTCCGCTCAGCTCTGACGAGTACCTAACTCACGTTACCTAACTCATGTTAGTGAAAGTAAAGCCGGTTTGGCAAAGTGCTGATCACACTTTCGAGTTTTCTTAAACAGATGAAATCTACTTCACCTGTCCAATGTTTCTTGGGCACGAACGGGGAAAAAGACAATGTATCGTTTACTTATAGTGTTTGATTCAGTCTATAAGTATTATATAATTATATGTTAATTATGTAATTATATCTAAGAACACAATTTTTAATATATCTTCAAAGATGTCATTCTCTTTAAACAAAATCATAGACCTGTCATTTATCCCCATAGATGACAGCACTGACATTAAATTTGGAAGAAATGCAGTTCCGTAATTCAGTACCTACAATCGGAACTTCTTTTTACACACTTCATGGAGAATGGGATCTAACCTCGGCTACAATAATTACGTCAAACTTATCTTCAGGTGTCGTCCAGGTCCCTACATTTCAGGTAGGTTATAATGTCAGTGGTAGTATAGCTTCCAACATTTCAGGTAGGTTATAATGTCAGTGGTAGTAAAGGTTCCAACATTTAGGTAATTTATTATGTAAGTGGTAGTAAAGGTTCCAACATTTTAGGTAGGTTATAATGTCAGTTGTAGTATAGGTTCCAACATTTTAGGTAGGTTATAATGTCAGTAGTAGTATAGGTTCCAATATTTAGGTAGGTTATAATGTAAGTTGTAGTATAGGTTCCAACATATTAGGTAGGTTATAATGTCAGTTGTAGTATAGGTTCCAACATATTAGGTAGGTTATAATGTCAGTTGTAGTATAGGTTCCAATATTTAGGTAGGTTATCAGATATTAATAAATTAATATCTGACTGGCCGACTTATTATTCAAAATCGTAGAAATAGTCTACATAGACAAGCAGTTAAAATTGTCTAAAAAAGCGATGGGATTTAAAATTCGATGGTACAGTTTACATGTTATAGATCTTGTTTAGTATTATATTCATACTTTCATTTATTTGACAATAAGGTTAAATATATCAAGATTAAAAGTCAATTACCAACTAAAATGAAAACACAATTATACATAACTAGGACGGTAAATGTATGTAACTTAGAGACAACATAAGCGTTGCGGATTTTAGAAAATATTCTTCTATTTGGTGCAACAAATAAATTTTAAAAAAAATTCCAATATACTTTTTGCAGTTTAAATTTACACTAAAAAGACGGCCGATATTTTTGATCGTCAACATTATACTGCCAGTCGTGTTCTTGTCATTCCTCAACATACTCGTCTTTATCATTCCTGTTGAGTCAGGGGAGAAAATCGGCTACGGTAGGTAACTCTGGACAATATTTTCTTTCCACATTACTCTGGGAAAGTTTTGGAACGATGGTAAACGTATTCGGTTTCTGGACAGACAAGTAATACGACAATTTATAAAATTTTAAAGGATTAATTTTTATTTTTAATAATTTATTTTTAACAATTAAATTACGCAATACCCCCCCCCCCCCCCCGATACCACACAAACTGTTAATTTACTCGTATCATTTTGACACCATAAAAAAAGTTAAAACAACCATTAAACTTCATCTCTCACATTAACATAATTAAAATGTTACCGTTAAGTTGTCACCCCTGAACCCACAAATACCTACAGGTATCACCGTACTGCTGGCACTGTCCGTATTTATGAGTATCGTAGGGGGCATGTTGCCCAGGTCATCACGATCCATGCCCATTGTCACCATCTACCTCTTCATCTTGCTCATCATCTCCATGTTGACCGTCATCGATAGCATCGTCATCGTCTACCTCTCACACAGGGAGGAGGTAAGTACATGAATCTGTAGTGTCGAATTCACAAATTATGAATTGTTGATAAGTAGAAAATAAAACATTTAGATAGCGGCGTATGCTACGTCGCGGGTCAGCTCGTATACAATGATCACCTCAATAAGATACTATAAATAATAGCAAATGCATTTATACACACATACACACACACGCATATATATATATATATATATATATATATATATATATATATATATATATATATATATATATATATATATATATATATATATATATATACATATATATATATATATATATATATATATATGTATATATATATATATATATGAGCCTTGCTATTTTGCGTATTAACGGCTGTTATTGGTTTCTCCTTGATCAGAAAGAACGCCAACATCTTAAAGCCAAGAGAAAATTTAAAGACGCACTTACCAAAGCAAAAAACTCGGTGGCGCCTCTCGACAATGAACCCCCCACAGGCAATGACAAAGTGCAGATGACAACACTAGGTAAAGCGGTCCTATCATTTTCATCTCAAGTCCAGAATGAAGAGAAACCGGAAGTAAATAGGTACAAAGTGACCGGAAAATACATGGATAAAGTTTCTTTTGTGGTGTTTTTGGTCATCTGGATCAGTGTTACACTTGGATTTTTGATATTTGCGTCTACGTCTTTGGGCCACTAGAACTAACATGCTCTTTTTCCAAGTCTTAGTTCCAGTACAAAAACTTTCTGTTTTTTTCCAATAGTCTTAGGTACAGTACAAAAAGTTTTCGTTTTTTCAAAGTACTTTTTCTAGTACAACAAACACGTCATTTTTTTCGTGTCGTCGTATTAATACAAAAAAAAAACCCCTTTTATTTTATCCAAATCTTTGTTCCAGTTAAACAAGCTTTTTTTTTTTCTCCAAAGTTTTAGGTGTAGTATAACAAACTTGTCATCTAGCCTAAGTCTTTGGTTCAGTCGAATCAAAATTTCATTGATGACTTATTTCGAGCAGAGTTCATGTGTCTCTAGCTCGTGGTAAAAACTTTACACGCACAAAAGCCAACAGTCTCGTGGTCAAAACCTTGCATGCACTGTCTTGTGATCAAAGTTAGAGGTCAACTAGAATTTCCAGGTCCAAATTATATTGCACCCCTTATTTTAGACCGAAGTGGCCGTGATTGAGATTCGGAATAAATTTTTCTCTAGCTACGTGTTAATTGCTATCCAATCAACTATTAATGCACTAATTTATAAAACTTTAGTGCATTTGTTATAGAGTAAGAGCGCGCGATACAGGTTGTGTGTTGATGTGTATGAGTGTACGTTTACTTCAGCTGCGCTACTTACCGCGACGTCTACACTAAAAAGCAGTTTTATTACCATCAACGTACTTTGTAATGTTTGTCTTTATTTCCTTGCGGGTGTTACATTAGTATTGTTAGGATGAATATCCACCTGATGCTACTTGCTGCAGGGCATAAATCCTTATAGTAATTGTTCTGATTATGTACATAACATAGTAGTTTAGAATAATTAAATTATTATTCTTACAACTCTTTTTATTGTTTATGTAGCACAATACATTTGAAATTAGAATATATAAACATTCTTTTCATTAATAAATATTCTATTTGGATTTATTGTATATTTAATAAAATAAATTTGACTGATATTTGATTTTTACCTACCATTTTAAAATAAAATATTAGTTGGGAAAGAATCTTAATAAATACCACTCTCTTTTTTTCATTTTTAGTCGCGTTCTTGAAATACATTGCAGAGGGAAAAACATATTAAAAATTTCCCGTTAAAACCAGTTTCCCATGACAGTAGCTAGACTTGCCGCATGGGCATAGCAATCCTCAAACATATAAATGAATGTTTTAGAAACATTTGCTTGAAAAACATTTTTTTTTTCAAGCTAGCGACCACCAATTTTCTATCCCACTCCGTTTTTGTTTACCAATCAGAGTTAAACTATTTTCAATTATAATTATTTAAAACTGCGCAAACGTTACAAATGTACACCACAGGATTTCTATGATGAAATAGATTTTAGCGCCCGTTCAAAATTTTATTTGTGCTTAAACAACAACCATTAAAACACAACACGACATTTAAACATCATTAAGCTTATTAACTTAAGTTAATTGATACCTGTTTTGACTGATTGTAAAAAACAAAATAAAAATATCAAATCTATATATATAAACATGTAGGACTATAATATATTACATGAAATTTGTTGCCAACATGTACATTTAAATAATTCGAGTCCTAATCAATAACAAAATTATACATTGGGTATCTAGGAATAGCTGATAGCTACACCGTGCTAATAATTTAACGACATCTCAGAAACAAAAAAAATGTTTAACACCAGTCTTAGTAAATACCTGACGATGTTTGGTAGATTATTTTGTTGTTTGAACTAAATTCCTTAGTTCCCCGTCGAGTAATCTTACTCCGACATTTCATTATTCTGCTGTACCTTAAACTACTACCATCAAAATCAAAGATAAAGCATAAATATAGGTAAGTAACAAAACAAAGACTATTCGTTAAAATAACGTTTTTGTAATAACAGTTCTTAAGTTGTACAGATTACTGTTTTATCTAAGACAGGTCTAATAATAACTGACCTTCTTTTAGGCAAGGGTCAACGAACTAGTTTCTTCAGATTAATCCTATAGATTTAATTTTTTGTGGTAATTTTAGAACCCAGATTTTCTATAAAAGCCCAAGGAAAGCTAAAAATCCATTTATTAACACCTTAAGGCTGGGTTAGGGTAAAAATATTCAACCTTTCAAATGTTGCCTTGAGGGTTGTATCTGTAAGCAGGGTGTAAAACACAATAGATAGTATAACTTTACGATGAGCATTGGATCAAGGATTGGTTCGGGATTAACTTTCGGTTCAGGGCAAAGGTTTAGCCTTGTTAAGAGCCATAGTTACGTTTTATGCACACAAAAAAAAAACAAGAAACAAACAAACAAACAAAATAACAGTTTTATTACCACATTATCTACTGCAGCTAGATAGAGTATTTCAACTTATTCATGATTTTAGACGTGCTGCTTCAAAGTAAAATTATAAATCTAGAAAAAGAAAGCTTTATATATGTGTTTATAAAGCATTCGCAAATTCTATTTATTGTTTCTGAACGAATAGAGACTTAAAAGTGTTAAACAGATAAATTCAAAGATATTTTGCACTGTGAAGCTTTGGCTGATATAATCCTCATTAATCTAGTAGTTACAACTGATCGACTTAAAATTTGAAATGCAAGCTTAACAATAATTTAACTTTACAATTTATTCTTGGTACTAAAAAACGCAAGATCTTGATACGCTTGAAGTCGCGATTAAACAAAGACTGAACACTGATATAGATCATTTAAATTAGGCTAATTGTGAGAGTTTTGACACGAACGTTTATGTCCCTTCAAAACCACCCTTTACTACACATAAAGTTGAGATCTAATGAAGCTAAAACGTGCATTGAGTTCGTGACTGAGGAATGTTATCTGCCTCCTTGGATTCGTTGTACACACGAACAGCGGTCTCTTAAGATTCTATAGGTTGCATTCCATTATCCAGCTTAATATCTTCTCACACCTTTACACTCACACATACATACACAGATCTATAGGTAAATAGACCTTATATATATATATATATATATATATATATATATATATATATATATATATATATATATATATCATATATATATCATATATTATTCATATATACATATAGGCCTATATAAATGTATATGTATATATATATATATATATATATATGTATATGTATATGTATATATATATATATATATATATATATATATATATATATATATATATATATATATATATATATATATATATATATAGAGAGAGAGAGAGAGAGAGAGAGAGAGATAGAGAGAGAGTTGAGAGCTGGAGGACCTAGATTTTGAGGATGATATTGGTATCCACACATCCACAACAGTTTGCCCAGTGCAAGCTAATCAAACGCAGCAAAGAAACACTGAAGACAGGCTTAAAGATTATTTGGGAAAATACAGAGGTGATGAGAATTTAAAAAAAAAAACAGGAGCTGCCACATAGGTCACAAGAAATAACTACTCAGGAAGTGGATGGCTTCACATATCTCGGAAGTGTAGTAAGCAAGGATGGGAGAGCAGATGAGGACATTAAAAAAAAACGTATTTTCAATGCCAGGTATCTAGGCCCTATTCAACACACATTCCAAAATACGCCTGTTTAGCAGCACTATGAAATCTATGGTTCTGAGATGTGGAGAGTAACATAAACTATTAACAACAGACTTTAGAATTGTATTAAAGGATGCCTGCGTCACATATTGAACATCAGGTGACCTGAAAAAAATACTAATGAGATAAAAACTGGGCAAGACCGTATTAGCAAAGAGATAAAAAGCGCAAACGGGGATGGATTGGAAACACCCTGGGTAAACAAACTAGCAACATCACCAAACAGGCACTTGATTAAAATCCCCAAGGAATGAGGAAAGTAGGTAGGCCAAAACAAAAGGTCTGCCGTCAGTTATACGAAAGCAGACGGAATGACGTGGGCTCAACTTGAAGGAATTGCCAAAAGCCGAGTACAATGGTGTGGTAGCATCCCTATGCACTACTAGGGGTCCACAGCACTGATGATGTTGATATGTATTTATGGTCTATGACATTATCATCACCCGGGCAATTACCCCCTCCCCATGGTTAATTCCCCCCACCCCAAGGCCAAAGCCTTAGTATTAGCGTAAGACTAAAACTAACCACAACGACAACAAAACCCTAATCTGTGCATAAAACCTCTACTATAATGTTTGGTGAACTTACATTACAACCCATAGCTATAAATATAATGCATATACAAAAATCACAGACATAGATCTAAAGAACAAAAACTTCTTAACCCAAATACACACGGCATCTCAACCCCAAACATCAAAAACCCATCTCCCAAGCATCAGAGACTTCAATTAAAACAGCCCATATTGACGACTCATCGGATTAAAGATCACAAAACTAGATACTATAAGATTGTTTTTACTTTTTAAAGATTTGTTACTGATCAGTTAATCTCGGGGATTATCCCCCTGTATGTATTAAATCTGGCTTGTCATGAGCACAAATCTAATTCTCGTACGGCGATACGTTGTATATAAGGTGTAGTCTAGCCGTTGAAAAATCGTAGCCCAGTCTTTGCTTGTCAGTCAGGTGAGTTAGTTTAAGCGTTAGGATTTAAGAGATACACAGATAAAGGCTTCTATATTTCCAGCGAATTTAACGTGTTCTGTTAGATTGTGTTAGGGGCCAAGACGTCACTTATATGAATGGAGTCACAAATCTCCTATTCACAACAAATCATTTCAGAATATGCAGTTTACTTTTTAATCGATTTCCTCATACTTATACGTTTGTGTCTTCTCATATTTACTGAGGAGTAGCCTACATTCAAGCGCTTGCCTTCCCATTCCGAATAAAGCGTTTTTGAGGGTCACTTTAACTTAAGGTTTTATTTCCCTCTATATCCAAAATTGAACGTAAATTTTGCTTTGGCAAAATGAATTTTAAATACTTTTTCATTTGGTCAGATCCAAATATTAAAGAAATTACCTCGAAAATACTTGCGATATAAACTTGCAACTTGAATTAATGATTTAAAATGGTGTAGATTGTTTCTCATAATATATAAACAAATTTACATTTCCATATAGGGAGAGTGTAACATCATGGCCAGTCTTAAACTACTCGTGTGCATTGCCTTGGTAGTTGTGGTCTCATCGGCTTACGCCAAGAAGAAAAGCCGTCACGAAGACTACAAGAGAGACGATTACAAGGAGAAAAAAGAAAGCTACAACCCGGAGAAAGACAACGATTATGGTTACAAGGCCGAGAATAAAGATTACAAAGGGACCGATTATAAGGCGGAAAAAGAGAATTACAAGTCTAAAGATTATGGTTACAAGGCCGAAAAGAAAGATTATAAGGACAAAGATTATTGGTACAAAGCTGAAAAGAAAGATTATAAGGACAAAGATTATGGGTACAAAGCTGAAAACAAAGATTATAAGGACAAGGATTATGGCTACAAGGCCGAAAACAAAGATTATAAGGACAAAGATTATGGCTACAAAGCTGAAAAGAAAGATTATAATGATAAAGATTATGGGTACAAAGCCGAAAAAGGTGAATACAAGCCTAAAGAAGCATATGCAGCCCAAAAAGATGATTATAAGCCCAAAGATTACGGCTACCCAGCCCCTAAAGCAGACTACAAGCCCAAAGATGCCTACACAGCCCCTAAAGACGACTACAAGCCCAAAGATGCCTACACAGCCCCTAAAGACGACTACAAGCCCAAAGATGCCTACACAGCCCCTAAAGACGACTACAAGCCCAAAGATGCCTACACAGCCCCTAAAGCAGACTACAAGCCCAAAGATGCCTACACAGCTCCAAAGGACGATTACAAGCCTAAAGAAACCTACCAAGCCCCTAAAGTAGACTACAAGCCCAAAGATGCCTACACAGCCCCTAAAGTAGACTACAAGCCCCAAGCTTCCGGATACAAGACCGTAGATTACGGCTACCCAGCCCCCAAAGTTGACAACAAGCCTAAAGAAGTCTACCCAGCCCCTAAAGATGACTACAAGCCCAAACCTAGCTATTACAACTGTAAGTACTAGCATTTTTTATAACAAATTTAAAATAAATATCTAAGAGAACAGACTGATACAACTATGTATCAACGTTTTAGCAAAAAAAAAAAAAAAAGACAAAACCACTTCCTCTACTATTTGTCATGCAACCAGAAACTAATTAGAGTGTTAAAGTGAAGTAACCCATTTTGAACCTGACGGTCCATGTGGTAAATGAATTAAAATTCAGTTGTTTCTGTTTCATATAAAGAGATATCGTGGTCTCATATATGCACAGTCGCCTTTACCTAACGTGAGTAAAATAATAGGGATTCGAACTCGAGACTTTATTCTCGGTTTAGCAATCGTGCCCTCAACCTTTAAATCATAAGCTAAATTTTAACTAATTGCTTTCATTCTGTTATAATATTAAATTAAATACTTAATAAGAAGTGCAAGATTGGTTAACTCCAAAATAAAATCAAACAACTGCTGGCTTGTAGTTTGTTCTTGGTTGGACAAAGGCTATAGAAGCAAATCCAAAAAGTAAAGCAGGCTGAAATCGAAGTCAACGGCCTATATGGCGCATAACAAGTTGATGCGTATACTTAATTGTTTTGGAGGGAATCCCTTTTTAACACCAAACTTAAGAACAAAGAATAAGAAGTTCAACAACCGTTTTGTCACGTAAATAAAACAAGCTATTCTTTGATTCCAGAACTTGCACCACCAGGATATCTGTTCAGGTTTTGACATCTTTCACTCTCTGACTTGGCGGAAACAAGAACTGGCTGCTGCTTTTGTGCTGAGCTTATGCTAATAAAACATGTATTTAAAAAATTTAACGCGTTTTTAAGGAATTAATATACTTTTCCTTAATTTCCTTTTAAAAATTTTTGTGTGTGTGTGTGTGTGTGCGTAAACGGTAACTGACTTTGTGGATTAGGATATTTCTGAATGGGAGTGTCATAATTCTGAATTTTAAACAAGAGATTAATAAATTGAAAATTTAAATTTGGACAGTGCAGTCATGCATGATGTAGTGTCGTACATGTGAACAGACCTAGGAAGAACGCGGTTTCAGATTTAGTTAAGAAAAAGTAGAACATAATGCTTGTTTTTTTGTAGGTGTAGGTTATGTATGAAATATAATGCACCGCAGTTTAATTAATTGGCCAGCGAGGAACCTATAATAAAAGACATAATAATTACTTTACGAATATTTCAAGCAAGCATTATTTCCTAACAGAACAAGCTGAAATAAGTAATTCAGGGTTTGCAACTCCGTACGATAAGTATACATATTTGTTAAACCGAGTTACTGGGGAATTGTTAATTGTATTAATATTTTACACGTTCCACTAATTTAAAATAAACCGGGAGTGATCTCCTCTAAACTTTCTCGAATATTCTTATATAAAAAAACAGGGGATGGGAACTGGGGATATAGACATGAATTTTACATTAGTTTTTTGAGAAATCGAAAATAGTGTAAATTATTACTTCCGGTAAACGGAAATTACTCATAATTTGATAGAAGCCAGAAAGTAGAAAAAGTACCACTTCCGGTTATCGGAAATCGCTCAAAAGTTGATACAGATCTACGATTTTGATAAATGCTTATATTTAAAATTTCATCAACTTAGCCTTAACGGTACACAAGTTATCGTGTTTACAGACACACACACAGACAGACAGACACACACACAAACACAGACATACGGACAAAATTGCAAAATTATGTTTTTCCGTATTAGTGAGGTGTAAAACGTCGAGATTTGCAAAAATCTCGATTTTGTTTTTGCACGATTACAAGACTTTCTCTATACTTCGTATATACGAGAAAGTAAAAATTGTAATTAGATTTAGATTTTTACTTTCTCGTATATACGTAGTATAGAGAAAGTATTGTAATCGTGCAAAAAAAAAATCGAGATTTTTACAAATCTCGACGTTTTACACCTCACTGAGTCGGAAAAACATAATTTTGCAATATTGTCCGTATGTCTGTGTGTGTGTGTGTCTGTGTGTCTGTGTGTCCGTGTGTAAACACGATAACTTGAGTACCGTTACAGCTAGGTTGATGAAATTTCATATATAAGTATTATATCAAAATCGTAGATCCGTATCGACTTTTGAGCGATTTCCGACAACCGGAAGTGGTACTTTTTCTACTTTGAATTTTTCAAAAGCCTATAACTTGAGTACTATTTCAGATAGATAAATGAAATTTCACATGTAAGTAAAAGATCTAATTCTCTACCCTCTGTTAAATTTTGAGTAATTTCCGTTGACCGGAAGTAGTAATTTACGCTACTTCCGATTTCTCAAAAAACTAATGTAAATTTTTAAAGTACTAATAATATTGCGCACTATTACGCACATTTGGTTTTGGTGCTAGCTTGGTGCGCATTTTTTTTCTACTAGATTTTATTCTATTTTTAAAAGTTTAAGTAAACAAAAATCATGTCTATATTCCGAGTTGACATCCCACGTAGTGTTATATTAGAATATTCGAGAAAGTTTAGGGGAGATCACTCCCGGTTTATTTTTAAAGGCTAAAGTAAAATAAAAGTTTCCAAAAACTTACTAAAGTAAAATGTCGCCATTTTAAAAAAAATGTAATATGAACACTGATATGATTTGTAACATATATTTTTTTCATTTAGATGCCCCCATCCCCGCTGCTTTCTCAATCCACCCCCCTCTCCCGTAGGTATTCATACCCCCTCTCCTCCCAGTTTTCATCTTTATTTTCATAAATGAAGCTCATACTTCACAAAAATCTTCAGAGCGAAAGAAATAGCTATCAATGTAAATCTACAACAGTCCTCATATGTCGAATGAGGAACATTGTAATGCAATAGCGGAAGAAATGTGTACAAGGATAATATACGCTACCAATATTATATGTCTGAAAAAAATGAACATCGATAAGTAATAAATATTTCTTTCTGTTGATCATTGTTGTTTTTAATAATTACTGTGGAAATCTTAAAATGATTACGTTCAAAACGATGTCATCACTCAGACTTTCAGGAAAAACATATTTCTATCCCCATACCGTAAATATTTTACTTGCTAAATCCGTGTCACATATATTTTTTTTAGCTCTGGCCGCAGTTTAGACCCAGAGCAGGTTAGCCAGTAAAGTTCGCCATTCAAGTTAGCCAGTAAAGTTAGCCAGTAAAGTTCGCCATTCAAGTTAGCCAGTAAAGTTAGCCAGTAAAGTTAGCCAGTAAAGTTCGCTAGTAAAGTTCGCCATTTAAGTTAGCCAGTAAAGTTAGCCAGTAAAGTTAGCCAGTAAAGTTAGCTAGTAAAGTTCGCCATTTAAGTTAGCCCGTAAAGTTAGCCAGTAAAGTTAGCCAGTAAAAATAGCCAGTTAAGTTAGCCTGTTAAGTTAGCTAGTAAAGTTCGCCATTTAAGTTAGCCAGTAAAGTTAGCCAGTAAAGTTAGCCAGTAAAGTTAGCTAGTAAAGTTCGCCATTTAAGTTAGCCCGTAAAGTTAGCCAGTAAAGTTAGCCAGTAAAAATAGCCAGTTAAGTCAGCCTGTTAAGTTAGCCAGTAAAGTTAGCCAGTTAAGTTAGCCAGTAAAAATAGCCAGTAAAGTTAGCGAGTAAAGTTAGCATGTAAAGTAAGCCAGTAAAGTAAGCCTGCACAGCAATTTTATAAATCGTACTTGGCTAATACATACGTGCATTATTTTATTGTAGTACAAAGTAGAATGCGATCAACATTTGACGGTAACTCATAAAGAATTATTTACACGCAAAAGCTAGACACAGGTACAGAATAAAACTGAAATAACGACAACAGATAATGAAACACAGAAATCTGTAGAAAAGGATCATGTTGAAGTCGACTTTTGTTCTCTTGTTAATAGAGACCACAACTTGCTGAGGTCGACTTTCATTCACCGCATACTGCATTAAGCGCACCAAAAACACAACATCCCTACATGTTGTTTCCAACTTGTTTATTCCTCTTCTGTACATTTTTTCAATCCGCCTTCCTCTCGCTCGTCATAACAGTTGGTGTCCTATGTCCCAGGTGTGGCGACAGGATAACATATCCCTATCCCTATACAACATATACGGTATATACAGATACAACACAAATATCTGTATAAATACAGTATAAATACTATTTTTTCGGTCTTGTTAAGGTTAGTTGCTTCTGAATAGATAGGCAGTACATAAATGGGGTTTGACAAAATGGGGTATGACAAAATGGGGTGTGACAAAATGGGGTGTCACAAAATGGGGTGTGACAAAATGGGGTGTCACAAAATGGGGTATGACAAAATGGGGTGTGACAAATGGGGTATGACAAAATGGGGTGTGACAAATGGGGTGTGACGTGACAAAATAGCGTGTGACTGTGGTTCAGTGCATTCAGACGATGGTTACGAGAAAAACCACTGAACACACCTTTTTTTTTATAGCCAGTAATAGTCACTCTTATATAGCCAGTGGTAGTCACTCTTCAATGTGCGCAGTCGAGCGTACCCACACAGATCCACACACGTACAAATACTATAAAGTAATAAACTACAACCGTACAACGATGCCTTTGTCGACGCCGTGTAAAATGACGATGATGGTTACAACAACAACGATAATTACCATGACGTCAAAGATGAATAGCCCTTCATTAAGCCTGTACTTTCAACTGCACTTGTTAAGTAAAACGTGGACTACACAACTAACAATGCTGGACTGGACTGCTGCTACTGGAGGCTCTTGTTCATCTCACCGTCCCCGTGAAAATATCCTCTCTACACCCTGGTACCCCGCACGTCACTACGTGATATACCTGTTAGATCTGTTAGATTTGCTGACATTAAAGTAGATTTAAGGGACTTCATGGTCGGGTCGGTAAAGCTTAAGATTACTAAACCGAAAAGTCCCCAGTTAACTTCCGCAGTTTCTTCCAGGCATCTCTTCGGCGGGGGGGGGGGGGGGGGGGGGGGGGGGAATTGGCAGAATTCCCCCACCCCTCCCCTACCCCGATCGAAATGGAATTTATATGGATAATATATACTTTACCGATTTCCGCCCCCCCCCCCCGGAAAAAAGTGAAAGAAACACTGAACCGCCGGGCAGATAAAGCTTGTAAGTTGAGGACAGCAACCCATCTAAGGGAGACAACTCCAAAATCAAACAACTGCTGCCTGTTGTTAGTGCTTGGGTGGACAAAGGCTATAGAAGCAAACCAGAAAGAAAAGAAGGCTGAAATGGTAGTCAACGGGTCATATGGCGCATAACATGTTGACACGTGATTCTCAATTGTGTTGGAGGATATCCCTCCCAACATTACATTTAAAAAAGAAATAAAGTAAATAAAATAATCTTATTGAAAAAGCTATCCCACAGGGTCTATAACCCAGTAAAATAACTTTATAAATATTGTTTACGGTTAGGTCCTCTTTCAGTGTAGTAATTTAACTATGAAGGGTAATGCCCCGCGTTAATCATTTTATAATATGTTTAAATAAGCTTACCAGACATAATGAGGATATTTTTTTTAACTTAATCGATGATGTCTTTCTATTTTAATATTTGTCATATAATTATTAGTTTTAAATTTTTGGTGATCACTTCCTTTTTTTTTTGAAAAAAAAAATTGTTTAGAACAAATTCTTTACAAACAATGGTCAACTCTTCTGGTGACAAGACAAATGATCTCAAGACAAATGATCTCAGGACAAATGATCTCAAGACAAATGATCTCAAGACAAATGATCTCAAGACAAATGATCTCAGGACAAATGATCTCAAGACAAATGATCTCAGGACAAATGATCTCAGGACAAATGATCTCAAGACAAATGATCTCAGGACAAATGATCTCAAGACAAATGATCTCAGGACAAATGATCTCAAGACAAATGATCTCAGGACAAATGATCTCAGGACAAATGATCTCAGGACAAATTATATCAAGGACAAATGATCTCAAACAAAATATCTCAGACAAAATATCTCACAGCAAAATTTTAATAGTGTATTGGTTGATTTTAGTTGATTTAAACATTTTATATTAATTGTCAATATGGTTTTGTTTACTTTATAATTGTGAATAAAATGAATTTGTTAAACTTAATTAACAAAGCATCAAAAGATTTATCAGGGTCATCAGGTTCGTAACGTAATACAATTGTTTTTATTGCAGCATCAACTCAAACATAACGCTTACGTTTTTTTTTTTGGTGGAAGGTGCATGGTTATGATCACACCTCTCCATTACTATGTGATCATCTATTGTTTGAACTCTTGCTCGACTTCTTCTAACTTCGCATTTCTAAATCTCTTTGCCTGCTACACCACTTATGGCTTTAATAAACATAAATTCACCAGAAACTTATGTCCTATAACCTTTCTGCGAGGTCAAGAAAGAGGCCATGGCTGAGTAAGCATCCACAATACTGCTGTTGTTTGCATGCACACTACCACAAACTTAGCTCCGCAATGACCGCTGTCGTTTAAACAAGCAATTGTCACCTGATCACTAAGGTGTGACCGACGCATTACAAAAGAAAGGATATTGATGACTGTTTCGTCCACCAAGTCTAAACATAAGAAAATAATTTAAAAATATAATAAACGGCAACCCCTGCCCCATATAACACATTATACCAATATGGTAAAATAACACTCTGGCCATTACTCTTTATATTACATTTATAGAATATCCAGTTGCCAAATTTTTGAAGAAAAAAAACAAGCCAAAGGCGTTAATGTACATCTGTACTTGGGCGTACACACCTCAAACTTTGACTCATATAAGTAAAAAAACAAAGACTCGCTTTTATTGAACCCTAACCTAGCAACGCCACTGTATTTAACCATTTACATAAGGATTACATTTAATCTTACGTCGCGACAAGTATTAAAATGAAACGAATTAAGGTGTATTAGAGTATTGAATACATTTTGTCAGTCTAAAAATGCTGACCATGACACAATCTTCACGTGAAATTAAGACACCTGACTAAGAAAATCTGGGACACAGGTAAAACGCGGGATAGACATGGATTAATTGGGTTAAGGCACGCAGGTAAAAAAACTGGTTAAAATACATAATCTCTAGTCTATTTGTGATGTTGATCCTACTGGGCATAATGAGGATAGGTGATAGAACTAGTCGTTATGCTGTAGCTTATCATTTATGTCAACGAGAGATAAACAAACAACATTTAAAAACAAGATCTAATGGCAGGTTTGTATACACATTTAAATTTGTTTAAACAAGGAATATAAGATCAGGGATAAATTTTCTAAACAGTTTATTTTTATTTTCATAAGCAAGGAATAGAAGATCTACGGCCATGGGACAGTTGTATGTTTACATTTAAATTTCTAGAAATATGAAATAAATTATCTAAGGACAATTGTCCTTTTTGTGTACACATGTACATTTCTATAAACAATAAATATGAAATATAAGGGCATATGAGAGTATATGTACAAGTATACATTTTGATTAGCAGAAATCACAATAAATAGGGGCATTATTACTGAAATTTTAGTTAAGCAAAGATTAAGGCCTGTGGTTCTTAACGATTTTTGCATGTACTTAACCCCACATAATTATGCGCATTAACCGAACCCTTCTAAATAGTTCTATCGTCCACAATGACAAAATCTGACTGGGAATCAAATGAGTCGGGTGCGTATCTCTTCCGAACCCATGAAACTGACTCGCCGAATCTCTGGGGTTCGATGGAACCACAGATTTAGATGCATTGGAAATGTTATGCCCCCCCCCCCCCCCCCCCCCCCACACACACATAAAAACCCTTAAGTTTTAGGTGCATTCGTACTGTTTTCTGGTCGAATTAATAAAATAAAAACCAGCCCACAAGATTAACATGCATTAGGGACTTGTATGTCTCGGGGCGTTGTATCACTTGGAAAACATCGTCCTTGAAAGCGTTGTTAGTATCCTGACTTAACTTGAAGGCGTCTTCAAGTAATGATAAAATCATTTGTTGCATATATGCATTCATGCTAGCAGACACTAACACACACACATACCCACACGCACTCTCTCACTCATTCACACACAAACGTATGCATATTTGCGTGAGGTAAAAAAAAACAACATATGTAGAGCAATTGAAATCCAAACCAGACTACACGATACAGCTGATCTCCAATTATAATTATTTCAATTATCTTAAACCTCGAGATTTGTCCAAATGCATTTAATTAGTCGTTTGCTTGTAAATCCTGAGGAGTTCTATAAAAACCTGCTGGGGTGTAGGCAATAACATTCGTAGTCAAATCTTTACCGTTTGATACTTCATTCAGGTAAGTTTCTGTCAACGCGAGGTATTTAGATCTTAGTTTAAGACTTGGCATTTCTAAAATGATTTCAAGTCTCTAATAAAATTTTAGCGATACCAGTTTTAAATTATCTGTACATTGTCTTTTTATAGTGTCTTAAGTTCTAACCTTTATCGCTAAACTGAAGTGACTAAAATTATTTTATACAAAAGTCATCTAACTTCACTTCGATGAACGAGCACAGAGGATGTGTGTAAATTTAATAAGCTAATAAACTAACCTGAAAGCATATTTTCTAATTAAAATAGTTTCGTTTTGGTGTCACCCCTATGGATGGTGTCACCTAGTAAGAACGTTACCTCCAATATACGTCTGATCGTCTGTTTCTATATGCTATTTATCATGTAACTAAATACGGGGCGTGTTCTGTTTCTCATCTAGCTCCATCACGACATGTGTTTTGTTTCTAAATGCAGTTTATCCTTTAGCTACATCTTTGTGTGGGTTCTGTTTCTAAATGCTGTTTATCCTTTAGCTACACTTCGGGCGTGTTATATTTCTAAATGCTGTTTATCTTTTAGCTACACTTCGGGCGAGTTATATTTCTAAATGCTGTTTATCCTTTAGCTGCACTTCGGGCGTGTTATATTTCTAAATGCTGTTTATCCTTTAGCTACACTTCGGGCGAGTTATATTTCTAAATGCTGTTTATCCTTTAGCTGCACTTCGGGCGTGTTGTATTTCTAAATGCTGTTTATCCTTTAGCTGCACTTCGGGCGTGTTTTATTTCTAAATGCTGTTTATCCTTTAGCTGCACTTCGGGCGTGTTATAATTCTAAATGCTGTTTATCCTTTAGCTACACTACGGACGTGTTATATTTCTAAATGCTGTTTATCCTTTAGCTACACTTCGGGCGAGTTATATTTCTAAATGCTGTTTATCCTTTAGCTACACTTCGGGCGAGTTATATTTCTAAATGCTGTTTATCCTTTAGCTGCACTTCGGGCGTGTTTTATTTCTAAATGCTGTTTATCCTTTAGCTGCACTTCGGGCGTGTTATATTTCTAAATGCTGTTTATCCTTTAGCTACACTTCGGGCGTGTTATATTTCTAAATGCTGTTTATCCTTTAGCTACACTTCGGGCGAGTTATATTTCTAAATGCTGTTTATCCTTTAGCTACACTTCGGGCGAGTTATATTTCTAAATGCTGTTTATCCTTTAGCTGCACTTCGGGCGTGTTTTATTTCTAAATGCTGTTTATCCTTTAGTTGCACTTCGGGCGTGTTATATTTCTAAATGCTGTTTATCCTTTAGCTACACTTCGGGCGTGTTATATTTCTAAATGCTGTTTATCTTTAGCTACATCATTGTGCGTGTTCTGTTTCTAAATGCTGTTTATCATATAGCTATTTTAAGAGAGGTTTACTGTTTCTAAATGCTGTTTATCTTATAGCTACATCAATTTGCGTGTTCTGTTTCTAAATGCTGTTTATCATATAGCTACATAATTGTGCGGGTTCTGTTTCTAAAGGCTGTTTATCCTTTAGCTACAGTAAGGAGCGTGTATCAACATGGCCAGTCTCAAGCTGTTTGTTGGCCTACTCCTGATGGCCCTGCTCTCTGCTGTCAGCGGCGCGGCCTACGGCTACGGCTACAAACCAAGGAGCTACGGCTACAAGGACAGCTACAAGCCCAGTAACTATGGCTACAAGGGCAACAACTATGGTTACAGGTCCGATAACTATGACTACAAGCCTAAGGAGTACGGCTACAAGTCTTATGGTTACAAGAAATATGGTGAGTTACAGCCCTTGATCTTTCTCACACTCAGGTTAGTTAAATAAAGCCTTGGTTTAATACATCATGAAAGTAAAACATTAGTTTACAAAAGATAAAGATGAGTTTTGCTATTTAAAACACTTAAATTAATTTAATTACATCAATAAAGTAATATTTTCGGTAAAATGTCAAAAACTCCATAATTTTCCTGTAGTACAGTTAATATTCCTTTTCAATCTATTGCCATCACTTAGCTTGTTTGAAGATTTGGTTCATGAAATTTTATTTCTATCATTTAAAATTTTTAAAAAAGCTAACCATTTGCAGGACACAATTACAGAACAAACTTTTTATATTTTGTGAAGACAAAGTAGTTAATAGTCTTGTTCTTGCATTAGCCATTCATTAATAAGTTGTAAAATATGCAATTGAAATAATTAGCGAAACAAGTTATTTTAATAAAGAGAACCAGTGCTGGAAAATTCAAAAGTTAAAAAATATAAATTATTTACAGTAGAAGAGGAGCAGTGAATAATGTTTAAAGTTTCACTTAGAGATTTGTTTCTGAAAAAAGTTTTAATCTAGAAAAACAAACATGGGTTAGAATAAATTTTCATTAGCTGTTTATTTACTTTCTTCTCTTCCACAGGCTACTAGAATCGTCATTCAAAGTCGGTGTTGATGTCTACATTTTGGATGACAAGGCGTTAAACAAGTTTTCTCTAGTTCTACTTCATATATACAATAAAATATTATAGCTCTATTATAGTGTTTCTTTTTGCTAATTCATAGAATAAAATTATCAGAAATTGAATATCAAATATGCTCAAAAATGATCAATCAATCGCATAGAGGTGTAAGTGTCGTTTGTGTGTATTCAAATTTAAACGATGAGGTACTATTTTTAAAAAGTGCGTTATTGCCCAGAAAAACCTTCGAAAAACCTTAAAGCAACAGGCACATACTTACCTTAAAGCTACAGGCACATACTTAAAGCTACAGGCACATACTTACCTTAAAGCTACAGGCACATTCTTACCTTTAAGCTACATGCACATACTTAAAGCTACAGGCACATACTTAAAGCTAGAGACACATACTTAACTTAAAGCTACAGGCACATACTTTCCTTAAAGCTACAGGCACATTCTTACCTTTAAGCTACATGCACATACTTAAAGCTACAGGCACATACTTAAAGCTACAGTAACAAACTTACCTTAAAGCTACAGGCACATTCTTACCTTAAAGCTACAGGCACATACTTACCTTAAAGCTACAGGCGCATACTTAAAGCTACAGGCACATACTTAAAGCTAGAGACACATACTTAACTTAAAGCTACAGGCACATACTTTCCTTAAAGCTACAGGCACATTCTTACCTTTAAGCTACATGCACATACTTAAAGCTACAGGCACATACTTACCTTAAAGCTACAGGCACATACTTAAAGCTACATGCACATACTTATCTTAAAGCTACAGGCACATACTTAAAGCTACAGGCACATACTTAAAGCTACAGGCACATACTTAAAGCTACAGGCACATACTTACCTTAAAGCTACAGGCACATACTTTCCTTAAAGCTACAGGCACATTCTTACCTTTAAGCTACATGCACATACTTAAAGCTACAGGCACATACTTACCTTAAAGCTACAGGCACATACTTAAAGCTACATGCACATACTTATCTTAAAGCTACAGGCACATACTTAAAGCTACAGGCACATACTTAAAGCTACAGGCACATACTTAAAGCTACAGGCACATACTTACCTTAAAGCTACAGGCACATACTTAAAGCTACAGGCACATACTTAAAGCTACAGGCACATACTTAAAGCTACAGGCACATACTTAAAGCTACAGGCACATACTTAAAGCTACAGGCACATACTTAAAGCTACAGGCACATACTTAAAGCTACAGGCACATACTTAAAGCTACATGCACATACTTAAAGCTACAGGCACATACTTAAAGCTACAGGCGCATACTTAAAGCTACAGGCACATACTTACCTTAAAGCTACATGCACATACTTAAAGCTACAGGCACATACTTAAAGCTACAGGCGCATACTTAAAGCTACAGGCACATACTTAAAGCTACAGGCACATACTTAAAGCTACAGGCACATACTTAAAGCTACAGGCACATACTTAAAGCTACAGGTACTTACCTTAAAGCTACAAGCACATACTTAACTGATGTAGTACAGTATAGCCAGGCTGGATTTGAGCGTAGGGGTCATCCTTAAATGACGTCACGCTCTTTTTGACGATTTTACCTCCCCCTCCACTCCGTCACACGTCGTCACAAAAAGCCAGACCCCCCCCCTAAAATGACGTCACACCTCAGCCTACAACCCTCCTCAAAATTGCTGTTGAATTTTTCTTAAAACATCGATATTTTTCCAAAATCTTGTCAGAACTCTGTCAAGATAGAGTATTTTGATCAATTTATATTACAATTTATTAAAACCGTTTTCTAAACCGCGAAAAAAAATGGCTAAAACTCGTTTTCTAACATTGCTTTTTTATAATGCAAAAGTGTGACGTCACACCATCTAAACCTCCCCCTTCCCCATCCCCCTCATCACACACCGTCACAAAATTACGGATCCCCCTCCCCCTACGAGTGTGACGTCATTTAAGGACGACCCCCTACCACAAACAGCCCGCTAACAAGCACCAACATCAGGCGTGTAAACGATCTGAGCAGTTGATGTAAAAAATGGCGCTATCCTGTGCAGCACCTGTCCAGAACACATCGACTAGAGGCAGGCTGACCTCTGACTCCGATGACCTACTGTTTACAACAACAAATTAATAATTTTTTAATGTACAAAAGATATATAAACTCCTAAGCCTATATACAATTTAGTGGCTTGCTTTATTTAATAGGGGAGACAATCTTTGAAAATGTGTAGAAGTAGGCATTTTAGCATAAACAGATATATTGACTTAAGGGTTTTCTTTTTGTGAGTTGTTTTTTACTTGGGAAATAAGTTTTATAATCTTTTTATTTTAAAACAAACTTTAATTATTTATCTAAAATAATAATATCAACAAATATTTTGAATGAACACAACAGTAATAATAAAAACACAATTAAGATTTTTAATAATCAAATGTTCTCTTTAAGTAATATTTCGGTTGATTACTGATCCAATCCTTTGTTACGCAAAAAAATTGTTCTGAATCCATATTGTTCTAGATAATCTAGATTACACTATGGCTGTGGTTTGCACCAATAATGTTATCTTATTTCATTTTCAAAATTAAAAAAAAAAAATTATCTCAAAGAAACACAACTTTAAATAGGATAATAATAATCATTAAAAAGGTTTTAAAAAACCCACGTTTTCTGATTGAACTAAAAAGTAGAAAATAAATGTTATACATCACAATAATGCAAGCGATCACTCTACTATAAGCGATCAAAAACGTGGGGCGCCGTGATTTTCTTACAGTTTCTAATACTATTGACTTTTATTAGGGAGCTTGTAGAGAGTCAACAGTATTAGAAACTGTAAGAAAATCACGGCGCCCCACGTTTTTGATCGCTTATAGTAGAGTGATCGCTTGCATTATTGTGATGTATAACATTTATTTTCTACTTTTTAGTTCAATCAGAAAACGTGGGTTTTTTAAAACTTTTTTAATGATTATTATTTTCTACTTTTTAGTCTTTGTCTGTTTGTTTGCATTAAAATCTCGTAAAAGTTGTATAGCATTAAAGTCTCGAAAAAAGACAACTCGTAACAAACACGTTGTGTGAATACGTTACTGACTAGAACACATAGATTTGAACCCGCGCCGAGTGGGATAGCAATCGTGTGCCCAACCACTCGACCATATCGTCTCCCCCATACTGGCCACCAGTTGTTACGTTCTGGTTGTTTGTACACAAACACTGCGTGAACACTAGTCAGTAAGCAAAAAGAGGGAGAGTCCCGAACCTTGTTTTCATCAAATTACAGTTACTGGGTTATGTCCCTTTTCCCCCACGTTTTTGTACAATTATATAGCGGCCTAAAATGATCAATAAAATGTTTCCATGGATAAATTTAGTAATAATAACAATTGAATATTCTATGGTCATCGGAAACAAAGCTTCCCTGAAAATTTCAGCGCGCTAGCTAACCGGGAAGTGCCCGAAATTTCGATCGCAAGATTTGATTGGAGAACCAAACAGACGCGAAAGCAAGTTAAAGAAAACGTGGGAAAAACACTCATCAAAGACTAGTTAGAATAAAATACTTAAAAAAAACTTTTTAAAAAACCACGTTTTTCTTGTGGACTAAAAAGTAGAAAATAAATTTTTCTTTTGTGCTTCCTCGAGCTGTGCAGGTTCTTGTGATGACTGACAAAAAACGTGGGTACGTTCACCATCAAATTTCCCGACTCATCTGCCCGACCCACGTTTTTTGTCAGTCATCACAAAAACCTGCACAGCTCGAGGAAGCACAAAAGAAAAATTTATTTTCTACTTTTTAGTCCACAAGAAAAACGTGGTTTTTTAAAAAGTTTTTTTTAAGTATTTTATTTTCTCCTTTTTAGTCCGTTGCTACACATGAAAAACGTGGTTTTTAAAAAAGTTGTATATATAGTTTATTTTCTACTTTATCTAATGACTTGATTAAGTATGACTTGACTAAGTGTTTATGAATACACGGACTAAAAAAATCTTGAGCGACCAGGATTCGAACCTGGGTTGTCGCGGCCACAACGCGAAGTACTAACCACTATACGATCACGGCCAGCGCGCTCACATCGATTGGGGCCGAAGTAACTGTGTCTATAAGCCTCCAGTCTTGTCGGTATCTTTAGAAATCATGTCCTCAATTTTATGGTCCTTGGGGCGTAATTAAATTAAGCTAATTACGGTCTCTAATTGCTAGTTTTTATGATTGCATCTGAAATTGTTAGGCGAAAGTAGCCTGTATGCCAAATTTCAGATCTGTAGAGCAATCAGAAGTGGGCTAATTTTCGATGTCAATTTTAACAACAAACAAACAAATCCACAAACGCGAAGCTGAGTTAAGAATAAAATAAAATACTTAAAAAAAACTTTTTAAAAAACCACGTTTTTCTTGTGGACTAAAAAGTAGAAAATAAATTTTCATACATTTGATGACAAAAAACGTGGGTACGTTCCCCATCAAATTTCCCGACCCATCTGCCCGACCCACGTTTTTTGTCATCAAATGTATGAAAAGTTATTTTCTACTTTTTAGTCCACAAGAAAAACGTGGTTTTTTAAAAAGTTTTTTTTAAGTATTTTATTTTCTCCTTTTTAGTTCGTTGCTACACATGAAAAACGTGGTTTTTAAAAAGTTTTTTATATAGTTTATTTTCTACTTTATCTAATCACTTGATTAAGTATGACTTGACTAAGTGTTTTTAAATACACGGACTAAAAAAATCTTGAGCGACCGATACGCTTTAAACAGAGAAAGGGTGTAATTTACGTTGCTGGCGTAGAGATCTACTCACGAATCACGTGATCAAATCTCCCATAAACAAACAAATAAACGCGAAGCTGAGTTAAGGAAAAACGTGTTTATGTGTATTTTAGCATGCCCAGCGTACCAACCGTGTCACCGTTAACAATGTGTTACCGTGTCCGTTCTCCTTTTTAGTCCGTTGCTACACATAAAAAACGTGTTTTTTTTAAAAGTTTTTTTTAAGTATTTTATTTTCTCCTTTTTAGTCCGTTGCTACACATGAAAAACGTGGTTTTTAAAAAAGTGTTTATAAATACACGGACTAAAAATCTTGAGCGACCAGGATTCGAACCTGGGTTGTCGCGGCCACAACGCGACGTACTAACCACTATACGATCACGGCCAGCGCGCTCACATCGATTGGGGCCGAAGTAACTGTGTCAATAGGCCTCAAGTCTTGTCGGTATCTTTAGAAATCATGTCCTCAATTTTATGGTCCTTGGGGCGTAATTAAATTAAGCTAATTACGGTCACTAATTGCTAGTTTTTATGATTGCATCTTAAATTGTTAGGCGAAAGTAGCATGCATGCCAAATTTCAGGTCTCTAGAGCAATCAGAAGTGGGCTAATTTTCGATGTCAATTTTAACAACAAACATCCAAACAACCAAACAAACAAACGCGAAGCTGAGTTAAGAAAAACGTGTTAATACTTAAAAAAACTTTTTAAAAAACCACGTTTTTCTTGTGGACTAAAAAGTAGAAAATAACTATTTACATACATTTGATGACAAAAAACGTGGGTACGTTCACCATCAAATTTCCCGACCCATCTGCCCGACCCACGTTTTTTGTCATCAAATGTATGTCAATAGTTATTTTCTACTTTTTAGTCCACAAGAAAAACGTGGTTTTTTAAAAAGTTTTTTTAAGTATTTTATTTTCTCCTTTTTAGTCCGTTGCTACACATGAAAAACGTGGTTTTTAAAAAGTTTTTTATATAGTTTATTTTCTACTTTATCTAATCACTTGATTAAGTATGACTTGACTAAGTGTTTTTAAATACACGGACTAAAAAAATCTTGAGCGACCGATACGCTTTAAACAGAGAAAGGGTGTAATTTACGTTGCTGGCGTGGAGATCTACTCACGAATCACGTGATCAAATCTCCCATAAACAAACAAATAAACGCGAAGCTGAGTTAAGGAAAAACGTGTTTATGTGTATTTTAGCATGCCCAGCGTACCAACCGTGTCACCGTTAACAATATGTTACCGTGTCCGTTCTCCTTTTTAGTCCGTTGCTACACATAAAAAACGTGGTTTTTTAAAAAGTTTTTTTTAAGTATTTTATTTTCTCCTTTTTAGTCCGTTGCTACACATGAAAAACGTGGTTTTTAAAAAAGTGTTTATAAATACACGGACTAAAAATCTTGAGCGACCAGGATTTGAACCTGGGTTGTCGCGGCCACAACGCGAAGTACTAACCACTATACGATCACGGCCAGCGCGCTCACATCGATTGGGGCCGAAGTAACTGTGTCGATAGGCCTCCAGTCTTGTCGGTATCTTTAGAAATCATGTCCTCAATTTTATGGTCCTTGGGGCGTAATTAAATTAAGCTAATTACGGTCACTAATTGCTAGTTTTTATGATTGCATCTGAAATTGTTAGGCGAAAGTAGCATGCATGCCAAATTTCAGGTCTCTAGAGCAATCAGAAGTGGGCTAATTTTCGATGTCAATTTTAACAACAAACATCCAAACAAACAAACAAACGCGAAGCTGAGTTAAGAAAAACGTTTTAAAAACGTGTTAAAAACGTGTTAATATGTGCAGTAGAAAGTATACGGATAGCTGACAGTGACAGCCACTTGGCCCAGCCCAACAGCCGTACTGCGGACAGCCCGTAACAACAATTCCATGCTTGCCACAGCCCAAGTACCGACTTTTTCGAATATCGTGAAATGGGGAATGTAGTTTTATTCAGAATGTATTTCACTATCTGTCAGTAATCATTAATTTGACCTAAGTGACACAGTTTTTTTTTAGTTATTAGCTTCCTACGGTCAAGCTAGGTATTGGACGATGGCAGTGTTTCTTCCAGACTTTTATCTCAGTGGGGGGGGGGGGGGGAAATAGAAATTTCCCGCAGGGGGGGGGGGCGGCGGTAGACTTTCTATGCGAGGGGGGGGGGCGCTCATAGATGCCTGGAAGAAACTCTGGACGATGGGCTACGATTTTATCATGCGTTCAATAGGAAGGAAGATAGGCCCGGTGAGAACCAAAGGGCAGACGCCACCGATGCTCGGTAATCAAGCCGATATCCAAGCCAGTTAGTTGGTGTTTGCCGTGTTAAGACCTGCCTGGCTAATGGCAGACACCTCCTGAGCCACTGATATCCGTAAAGAAATAAAAAAAAAGGTTTCTAAGGTGGATAGGGATAGTCCTAACGTTATTTTATTTCATTACTAATTGAATTACTCTGGCGAAAAATGTGAATATTTTTATATGAATAGATATTATTTTATATTTAAAACTATTTATTAAAAAAAAATCAAATCAAATGTATTTACCTAATCCTAAACAAATACCAAGTACTGAAACAAATAACGTTAGTGGCTCTTAAAAAACTGGGACATTTTGAAAATTGTAACTTTTTGCTCTTCCGTCTCAAAAGGTTGCCGACCCCTTCACTAAGGCAATGGAAATCCATCTAGAAACAAAAGCCGGTTGAAATAGGAATAAAATTTATTTTGTTTGAGATAGTTCCTTCTAACATTACAATTTAGAACGAAGAAGAAGCTTTTGAAACGAGATGTACAATGATGGACGGCCTTTTTCTATTTTAAATGTTATCTTAATTTCAAGGGTAACAACTATAGGAAAACTCGCTAAACCGTTTAACTGAATTGCCTCTCCTGCTCCACTTCTAATTTGAAGAACGATAAAAAGGTCGCAACACAGCAGGAAAACATTGATAACATTAACTATTCCAACAAATTAACAGTCATATTTTACAACGTTTATCATAAGCCTTTCAGTGAAGTTTAAAACAACTTTAATTTAGTGAACAGTCTCAGTGTTGATAATTAAATGTCTTCAAGAAGTTACTGAGAGACATAACTGAAAATTTAATGCTATAAAAACGTTGACATGGGTTTATATAATCAGGTACTTATGATGTCTAAGGTAATTTGCATTTATAGTCGACACTAGTATTTATACTTTCAATGTAAATTCCATTTAAATGGGGGGGGGGGGGGGTTAGGGTTAGAAGAGATGCATGAAAGAAATGCTGCATTTGAGTAGACCTTAATCAGCGATCACATACATCTCGACTGTGAATTGTCTGTTGGAAAAGTATTACAATTTCAAAAATTAAATAAAATCTCGATGCGAGTGAGTTTTTAAATTGACTTATTTTTAAAAGTGGATATGAAAAGTGTTCAAAGGAAAACGTATCTATCAGTGATGACTTCTAATAGAGCTCTTTTAGAAATTGCACTAAAGTAGAATAGTGTAAATTAAAACTATATTAAAAATATTGACTATATAATTTACTATTATGTACAAATGTATCGATACTTTGAAACTATTAAAGTTTATTTTAGTAAAACAACACATTAAAAATGAAAACAAATAAAGTCTAGTTTATGTAAATAAAGAAGGAAACAGTAAACATTTTAATAATAAACTTTCTGTTTTTATTTCTATAGATTTTAGCGGATCTATGAAGAAAATCAAATAGCAATACTTAAAGATTTGCGCACCAAATAAACACAGCAAATATGTGTGAATTAGCTCGAGAGTATTAGCGCCTTATACAGCTAGATCTTTAATTAATTTTTAATCTTTACACTTTACACCATAGGGTTATTGTGTCAAGACCTGCGTGGGGGAAAACAAAATCACTAATCACAAATAATCAAGTTACATGAAAGCATTCCAAAAAGGCCGAAATCAATTTACCCATTCATAATTATCTTTGTTGGAAAATCGTTATTCCTTATGATAAAATTTTAGTAAAATCGTGGTAGTAAATGTAATATCAGTCATAGATCTACAATCGATGAGTGTCCAGGTTAAAGTCGAGCCTCCCCAGATTTGCAACGTATCAATTAACTCATCAGACCCCATACTTTACATTCAAAACAACATGTATTTTCAAGTGAATATAATTTGGGCTTATGATTATTGGGCCAGGATAAATTGCGGCATTGAATAGTTAAAACATAGGATAATTAGGTCATAGGGTAATTGGAGCCTAGGATAATTAGGGACATGGGTAATTAGGTACATATATGTCATCGAGGCACAATGCGTTACCCATCTAGCAACATCACCAGACGGGCTCTAGAGATTGTAATCGAAAAGGAAGAAACCGGGAGTGATCTCCCCTAAACTTTCTCGAATATTCTTATATATATTATATATATTCTTATATGAAACAACAGGGGATGGCAACTCGGGATATAGACATGATTTTTAATCCATTTTAAATAATTACACTTTTTAAAATAGATTAAAATCTCGTGGAAAAAAGAATTGCACACCAAGTGAATGTAAAATAAAATGTGAATAATAGTGCGGAATATTAATAGTACTTTATAAATTTACATGCGTTTTTTGAGAAATCGGAAATAGCCAAAAAATACAACTTTCGGTTATCGGAAATTACTCAAAATTTGAAAGAAGGCAGATTAGTTGATCTTTTACTTACACGCAAAATTTCATTTATCGATCTGAAATGGTACTCAAGTTATAGGCTTTTGAAATATCAAAGTAGAAAAAGTTCTACTTCCGGTTATCGGAAATCGCTCAAAAGTTGATACGGATCTACGATTTTGATATAATACTTATATATGAAATTTCATCAACCTAGCTGTAACGGTACTCAAGTTATCGTGTTTACAGACATACACACACAGGCACACATACACACACACACAGACAAACACACATACACACTCACAGACATACGGACAAGATTGCAATACTATGTTTTTCCGACTCAGGGAGCTGTAAAACGTCGAGATTTGCAAAAATCTCAATTTTTTTCGGTACGATTACAAGACTTTCTCTATAGGCCTTCGTATATACGAGAAAGTAAAAGGAAAGTAGGTAGGCCAAAACAAACTTTGAATAGATCAGCTGTCAGTAAAGCAGAAGCAGCCAGAATGTCGTGGTCATAACTTGAAGGAATTGCACAGAACCGAGTACAATGGAGAGGTGTAGTTGCGAACAGTGGCGTAGCGAGGGGGGGGGGGGGTGCGGACCGCACCGGGTGACACCATTTAGGGGGTGACACCAAGGCAAAAAATAGCAAAATAAATAGAGAAAAACTCGAGGGGGGGGGGGGGGTGCAAATCGAAAGTTTGAGGGGGGGGGGTGCAAATGGAAAACTTGAGGGGGGGTGCAAATCGAAAGTTTGAGGGGGGGGGTGACACCAAGGCAACAAATAGCAAAATATATAGAGAAAAATGATAGCTCCACTTAATTAAGTGATTAATTCGAATATTAAATAGTCTTTTAAGAGGTGCAAATCGAAAATTTGAGGTGGGGGGGGGGTGCAAATTGAAAATTGAAAGTTTGTCCCCGGGAAGGGTCGCTACGCCTCTGGGGGGTGACACCATTAAGTGCCACACTGGGTGACACCCGACCTCGCTACGCCGCTGGTTGCGTACCTGTGCTCCACAAGGGTCCATGGGAAGGATGATGATCATGATGTCATAGAGTGCGAGTTGAGGACCAATGAAAGTTTCTGTACAACCACACGCTGAACTATGGGAAGACATTGAAATGCAAACAGACAGAATTTAAAAAAAAAACGATGAATAAACCACAGACCAAATAAAATATAATTAAGGATTAGTAGATGCTTATCCGACGATAGGTAATATTATACATCTTTAAACCTCCCAGCCACGAGTGATGGTTATTGAAATACTGAATTAGGCCAGTTAGTTTCTCGTGAGATTAGGGACGAACTAAATACGTGTTTCTCGTTCATTGGTTCTCGCTGAGTTATTTATAAATGTGTCAGCTAACCGTTGGTTGTTACGTTGAGCTATTTATAAACGTGGTTTTGATGGAGGACTAAGATAATGACCTAAATGTCATCTTGATTTTTTTTTCTAAGTCAGGTGTCGGTAGTTGATGAAATATTTTTATGTCTAAGGGGTCACCAATTAAAAACGTCACGCTTCTCAAAGCAAGCAAGACGCTCTTGCGTGTATATTAATACATCTGTACAAACATTGGAACAATAGATCCCAATGAAATATATACACGAATTGTAACAAAAAAAAAAAAACTTCTGGGCAACTTCCATAGGTCCCAGTCAGATCCATACAATTATTGTAACAAACGCAACAACAATTAACCGCTTGGATGAATCAACTTTACAGAGCACATTAGCTTAAGCCTGAGAAATTAATGGTTTACTTATTTACATACACAATATATAAAGTTTACATAATGTAAAAGAAGTAGCGTTTTTCATGGCGATTTACAGATATAATCCACGAGTATTAAAAATAATACCACGAGTCTCCTTCCCTGGCTCTTGTCTTATAAATCTCTTAAAATCCACTAGGTTTGGTTGTCTGGATGAAAAAAAAAATGGTTTGTAAAGTGGAAAGTATACAAACTGAACAAAATATGTCGAGATACAACAAACAATAAGTTTTATTTACTTCAACGTTTTACGTCTAAAGTGTATAATTTCTTTCCCCGTTTCATTTGGACCACAAAATGTACTTCAAACCTTTGAAAATAATTTAAATACTGAAGTGTTACATGATACTTGTCACGACGTAAAAGTTATTAGTATTTAACGCAACCATTTTTATCTGTCAGGCAAGATTCCTATCATCATCATTCAGGGTTGCAAACAGCAGACAGCTATACATACATTGGGAGGAGGGGAAACAGGGATTGGGGCAGGGGAGATTTTAAACATTTTAACGTTAAGACATCTTTTTTACCAACGATTATAGTTAGATGCTAGTCTAATAAATCATTCAGAGGCGATTTCTCTAGCAATGAAAAATTAGAATTTTCTAAAATTAGCACGATCAATTGAACGGTAAATATTATTTTAATCGGCTCTAGCCTAGAGCGGTTATAAAATACCAAAATGCATGGTTAATGTTTTATAACTTGATCTTGGAGATTATAAACACAGGTCAGTCTGACAAAATGTAAAGATGATGATCTTTTTTTTCTTTTACAGAGTTGGATTACTTTTCTTTTCATACAATTAGCAAAGGAAAAGTTCTAAAATTCAATTATTAAAAAGAAGGGTTTAGATATATCTCTTTAATGCTGTTCTTACGTTTTTAACATTCAAGAACAGTCGCTATTTTCAAAACTTTTTAAATTTTTTCTGTCAGTAAGCTCAGATTATTTTGTAAAAAAACCATGGGAGCACACCATAATTAGTTTAGGGGATGGGTCAGTGTAAATTAAGAAATTTTTCTTATTTTTGTGCATATTTCAAGCATCAACATTAATTGGCTAAAATTAAGTTTTTTAAAACCAATTAAAATTATATAGCAAAACTTATCAAATTAACATCTGATGATGTGCATCTTACTCAACATTAAGAGATAAACCCTAATGAACTAAACCTTAAAACCTACTTAAACTTTTGCCAATCCCTAACCAAATCCACGTATTAATATATTTCAAAAGTTGACCCAAAGGGGTGACATTTTCTGTAATGCTAAACTATTTGAAACCATTTATGTTGAATTCAATGTCACACGTAAAGTTAAGTAAACGCTATCATCACGTAGAGCGCCATCAATCACCGTAAAATTTGCGTTGGAAATAGATTATCTTCCCCTGACACATTACGTTTCGACGACGTAAAGACAAAGGGTGGGCATAGATATGAAATTAGCATAGCCAAGATCTAGAGATTAAAGATTAGAAGGTAACTAAAAGAGAAATGACAAGGGATTATCGTTAATCCGGTCGTTGAGGTCTGGCCTGCTATAAGAGGCGGGGTGTTCTGTGTGTTGGTCACTCGTCACCGGTCATTGTGTGGTCAGGTAAGATTCCGGTGTTTGTGGTTAGCGTAATTCCAGTGGTCAGTTACTGTTTGCTTGTCTGTCGTTAGTCCATCTCTGGTTTTATTCAAGTGATCATTCATTATTTGTATTTGTAGTTAATCTACATCTAGTTTTAGTCGTGTGGCCAGTCGCTTGTTTTTCTATACTTTTTGTTTATTATTTGTTACTATTTGTTTATTTGTATTCGTGTGCTCAATAGCTGTTTATCGCAAGTTTCATTTGCATTTTCAATGCTTTACTTTAATTCTACAATTTTGAATCACTGCTACTTATAGTTTTTCACGTGTTAAAAAATAAATTAGTTTCCAAGTGAAATTATTTCTAAAACAACGTTTTATTAAATTATGTTTGGCATTTTAAAATGATAAGTTGAAATAAAGTTAGTTTGTTAAAATTTTAACCGTCAAATGTATTGTGGTACTTATAAGTACCCTAAGGAATATGGGACGACACACACATGTTCTTCGACAAAAAGCAATCAGTAAAAGGTATCAACTAAAACTATAATCCTTATAAAAGGATATTTTCATATAAAACGCAACACAAAAAGTACATTTTGACAGTGGCTTTGACTGCATATCTTTAAAGGAGCATATCCCGCACGTTTCTCCCACTAATCACGGCCTAAGTGTTGCCATTTTCTGCTGCCAATACCCCTTTGTCGACAGACGATTTCTTTCCTCTTTTCATTTTGTAGTCTCTCTTGGACAGGCACATTATATTGCTGGCAGCTTCCAAGAGCAATGTGCCTCTTGAACAAATAGTGTTGAAACTCAAGAGCCCCAATACACAAACTCTTGAGTAAATTAATTTTGTTGTAATTAAAAAGTTAGATGCTACAAACGTTAAATGCAGTTTGAGGCCTGCTCCTGAAAAGTTAGTACAGGTTTTGCAATAAGTACTGAGCTAATGACTTAAAGATTGGACATAATTTTGAAGTGTCTGTCTCTACGCAACGCACTAGGAGCCATTAGATCTACTATGTCTATGTCACCACACCAATAAAGATTTACTAGTGGCAAGCGATGTTAACCAAAATAGCCCCCCAAAACGTAATTGAAATCTTTAAGATTAACTGCCTTGACATACGAATGGCAGATTTGTTTGGTAAAAAATAATGTGCTAAGTTGTGCTGAGGCATCTTGATCAACAAGGTTTTAGTTGCTGAGTCATCCACAGAAAATGTATCACGGGTTCAATATCCTTCGAGTTGAAGTTTAGGACTCTACCTTTGGGAGATAGAGAGAGAGAGAGAAGCTCATATCATTCAGATCTTCTGATTCTATTCCTTTCATCGACTTTCATAGGAAAAAGTATCACCTGTTGTGTCACCGTCTGATCGAGAAGAAACTCAAACACTTTTCCTGACAAATACTTCTTAGATTTAAAAAAAAACGAAATTAAGTACACGTGTGAACGCAATAGAGCTAGCAAGTCTCGGTCTCCCTCATTTAAAATTCGAAATCTTGTAAGCCAGAGAAGGATCTTATTTTTTGGACTAAATTAATTGTTTTGAACATAATTTCCATTGAAAACAAAAAAAAATGGCGGCTATTTGTTTCTCCGAGATTTTAAAATTCAAAGATTCCCCAAAATGCAACAATTATGTTTTTGTTTACTGCAGGTCAAGGCTATTACTATTATTTCAATATTCTAATTACTTTTAGAACAACTTGTTATGGAATCGAAAAGATAATAACTAATTGTACGCCCCTTCAAAAAAAAATATCACAATTTAACGTAAGGCTATATTTTTCTATCTTCCTAAATATTAGTAAAGATCCCATAGATACTAAAGTGACCCACGCTTTTCTTTAAAGTTATTTAAATAGTAGTGTATAATTTATTTTCTACTTTTAGTGCATTATTACATAAAAGGATGTTATTAAAACGTTTTTTTATGAATTTTTTTCCGATTTAATAAAAATATTCACATGTAGTTTGAATTATTTTTTTTACCTTATAATAGATTCAAATTGATTTACTTCATGCCTAGACTATTAATATTATATTAATATTGTAACAACATTTAGGAGACGTTTTTTAGTGATTGAAATAACAAAAAACATCTTAATTTTATAAGTAATATGACCGTCTAACTAAAATGATACTTATAAGTACCGTCCTAATATAATAAACCAAATTTATATAAAGATTTTAACATTTTAAAAAATGCTAAAATTTCTAGCATTTTAGATTTATGGTAAAATTGTTATTTATCATATATAACATTAAAATACATTTCAACCACGTTTGATATTATTAAATAAAAACAAGCTGGAAGTAATTTTAAAATCACTTTGTTTTCTCATCTCCCACTAGGACTCTAAAAGTAAGGATGGCACGTATTCAGATCTTGGTTTGCTTCGCCATGTTGGCACTAGCCCATGCCCAGTACAGTGATAAGACTGGAACTGCCCCTGCCTCCACCCAATACACTGCCCCTGCCTCCACCCAATACACCGCCCCTGCCTCCAACCAATACACCGCCCCTGCCTCCAACCAATACACTGCCCCTGCCTCCACCCAATACACCGCCCCTGCCTCCAACCAATACACTGCCCCTGCCTCCAACCAATACACCGCCCCTGCCTCCACCCAATACACTGCCCCTGCCTCCAACCAATACACCGCCCCTGCCTCCAACCAATACACCGCCCCTGCCTCCACCCAATACACCGCCCCTGCCTCCAACCAATACACCGCCCCTGCCTCCAACCAATACACCGCCCCTGCCTCCACCCAATACACCGCCCCTGCTTCCAACCAATACACTGCCCCTGCCTCCAACCAATACACCGCCCCTGCCTCAAACCAATACACCGCCCCTGCCTCCAACCAATACACCGCCCCTGCCTCCACCCAATACACCGCCCCTGCCTCAAACCAATACACCGCCCCTGCCTCCAACCAATACACCGCCCCTGCCTCCAACCAATACACCGCCCCTGCCTCCACCCAATACACCGCCCCTGCTTCCAACCAATACACTGCCCCTGCCTCCAACCAATACACCGCCCCTGCCTCCAACCAATACACCGCCCCTGCCTCCAACCAATACACTGCCCCTGCCTCCACCCAATACACAGCTCCTGCTAGCTCTTCTACTGGCAGTCAGTACACTGCCCCCTCAACCAACACATACTCCGCCGGAAGCCAAGCCGGAAGCCAATATGGCACCCAAGCCGGAAGCCAATATGGTGCCCAATCCGGAAGCCAATATGGTGCCCCATCCGGAAGTCAGTATGCCTCACCCAGCAACAGCCAATACGATTCTTCCAACAACGTTGACCAATACCCCGGAAACGTGTATGACAACAAAAACACCCTAAACAACCAATACAACAACCAAAACAACCAGTACAACAACCAATACGACAACAACCAATACAACAACAACAACCAGTATAACAACAAACAATACAACAACCAATACGACAACCAATATAACAACAACAACCAATATAACAACCAATACGACAACAACCAATACAACAACCAAAACAACCAGTACAACAGCAACCCCTACAACCAGAACAACCAATACGGCAACCAGTACAGCAACCAGTACAGCAACCAGTACGGCAACCAGTACAACAACCAGTACGGAAATGGTGCCAACTATGACGGATCATACAACTATCAGCCACGTTACAGATACTCATCCCAGTACCTTCGTAACAGATACCAGAGCCAACCCGCTTACAACCAGGGCTCATACCAGGCTCAATCCAGCTACAACCAGGGCTCATACCAGGCTCCATCCAACTACAACCAGGCTCCATCCAGCTACAACCAGGGCTCATACCAGGCTCCATCCAACTACAACCAGGCTCCATCCAGCTACAACCAGGGCTCATACCAGGCTCCATCCAACTACAACCAGGGCTCATCAAGCAACCAGGGCTCATACCAAGCCGCACCAACCTATGCATTAGCTCCATCCTCCTCATCCTCTTCTGGATACCAAGCCCCATCCTCTTCCGGATACCAGGCCCCATCCTCCTCATCCTCTTCTGGATACCAGGCTCCATCATCCACTGGATACCAAGCCCCATCCTCCTCTTCCTCTTCTGGATACCAGGCTCCATCATCCACTGGATACCAAGCCCCATCCTCCTCTTCCTCTTCTGGATACCAGGCTCCATCATCCACTGGATACCAAGCCCCATCCTCCTCATCCTCTTCTGGATACCAGGCTCCATCCACTGGATACCAAGCCCCAGCCTCTTCTGGTTCAGGTAAGGGTACAAGCCACCTGTAGAACTGTTTACACGTGTAATCAATGGCTTCTAGATCTAGATATTATACATTACTCATAAACTTGGCGAGGCAATACAAGCTAATGTAGTCCTTAAGTTTGACAATTTGTTTTTAGAATTATATCTTAACACTAACAGCTTTGGGATATCTCTTAACAATATTACAGTCTATCTTATTTTATTATTCATTCCTTGATTGTTTCCCTTGTTTTATTTTTCACAGCAGCCACAAGCGGAAAGACCTATTAAAGAGTTTTCGCTCTTCATGTCGGTGACGATGCCAAAAACCAAGTGAATGTATTCCTTATTGTTTCGTAGTTTGTGGAATACGTTTAAAAATTACTTTTGAAATTTATTAAATAAATTGATTCAATGTGTACAAAATTGTGTGTTCTCTTTTTACTTTCTCGTATACAGTATGGAGGAAATAATTATTGTAATCGTGCACAAAAATCACATTAAATTTTGACAGTTTCCACCATTTTAAACCTCAGTACTTCATCACATATGGCGTATAGGTGACTTATTTTATTCTGGCAAAAATTTTAAATAAAAATTTCGGCGTTTTTTGCTTATTCGAGTCGGAAAAACTGCAATTCTGTTCGTGTGTGTGTGAGAGAGTGTGTTTGTATGTCTATAAACACGATAACTTGAGTATCGTTATATCTAGGTAGATGAAGTCTCATATATAAATATTATATCAAATTTGTTGTTCTGTATCAACTTTTCAGCGATTTTCGATAACCGGAAGTGGGAATCATTCTACTTTTAGTTTTTCAAAAGTCTATAACTTCATTGTTTCAGATAGATAATCGCACTTCTAAGTAAAAAATCTAATTTTCTGCCTTCTGTACAATTTTTGGTTGACCGGAAGTAGTAATCGCTGGTTCCGATATCAAACAAAAAATTCAAATATATATAGCTCAAATGGTTTCTGTATCGCTGTACTGGACAGCAATCGGACGGACCCTTGACAATAGAGAAATAGAGAAAAAAAACTTGACTTTATCGCCATAGTGTAATACACTTAAAGTGTTTAATATTTAATGTAATGATTAAAAAAATCTGTTGCATGAGGTTATGTAAACAAGTTTCTTTTCCCAAACGTATAATTTTATTTAAAGTCATGTGGAACAAACAAAGTCAAAGAATAAGTATCATCCTTCACACAAACATTTTTAAGTGTACAAATTACTTCACTTTGTTCCTTAATTTTTAATTACTTCCCTTGATTAATCCTAAAGTTTTTTTTACTTCCCTTGAAGAAAAAAACATTACATCGTGGGGAAAAAATACTTTTTATTGGTTTGTTTTGGTGTTGAAAAAAAAATTATATAATTTGGGAAGATTGACAAAGTTCAATTTGGTAGTTAAAACACGGATATTTTACATACTGGCTTTTATTTATTTTTACGCTGAACGTACTGTTCACTAATTATTATTTTAAATCATTAACAGTTTAGAAGCAGCTCCTAAATTACCTCTATGGTTATTTCTATCTTTCCGTTTGCGGACAAGCTTGGGGTACTATAGTCGTTCACTACATTGAATCAGGCGTGTCCGCCGGCGCCCCGGCTGAGCTTGGTTTGGCGCCCTGGGCTATCCTGTGAGCGCTATGGTACAAACGTTTGTTTTAACAAATGTGATAGGCTGTGAATAAAACGTTTTACTATAGTCGTACACTAAATCGGATCATGGGCGTTCTGTGATGCTTCTGGCTTTTCCGTGAGCGCTATGGCGCCTAAGTTCATTTAAAACAATGCGAAAGACTATGGATAAGAAGGGTTATTACAGTCCTTTACTAAATCGAAACCGGTCATCCTCTGGCGCCCCTACATAGAATATTTACAAATTAATTTTTAGATATATGTTTTCTATATATATACCCCTCAAATTCTCTTCATTGGTCTGGGTGATACTGCTCCCTTAAGGGGAGATGCGCAGAAAAAAAAAATTTCTGTCTTTTCTTCATACTGGGTTGGTTGCTCTTTAGGATTCCGTGTCCATTTTTGTTTTCAAGCAAATTAAAAGTTTAATGCCAAAAATGTTTTAATGAGTTCAAAATGCAACTTAATTAATTAAAAAATAATATTTCCCCCCGCCCCCTCCCCTTCCCAATCTTGCACGCCTTCTAAAAAAAGTTCAATATCCATCATCTTATTGTATATGTCATCACTGGAAAGCTGCTGGATGTCTCATGTATTTGATAGTCGTATTTTCCGTCATCTCGGAAACACCTAAAGCTTACAATTACATTTAAAATTACTTCTCGTTACCTTTTGTTGTTTTTCTCATTTTGCAGTTTTCTAGCACTAAAAAGACTACTTCTGTTTGTTAATAATACGATTCCCACCACATGTTCAGTATGTGTTCTTCATGTAATATTAAAACTTGTGTTACTAGAGAATTGTAATGGCTTTTACAGAAAAAAAATTTGTGTTAAAAAAAAAAGGAAATTTTAAAAAACGTTTGCATACTAAATGATTGCGATTTTTTTCGGACCTTTTAGAATTCTGACCAGTAGCTCTCTCAAAAAGTTGTCTAAAGAATGTTTTAATATAAACTGAAATATATGTAAATTTGCATAAAAATAAAAACCGTAGTGTCGTTAAAAGTACTGAAACATTCAAAATGGCGGACGTTTTTTTTTTCTCCATGAAAACCAAAATTGTTTGAGTTTTCAAACCCCTTTTTGCTGTTTAATACTTACTTTCATTTGCCAAACATAGTAAAGGTAAAAAAAAATGTAACGCGCATATCAATATGGTGCAAAATCCCACCGTTAGCTTCAGTCGTCTCCTCAACTGAATACCAAACCACATCTTTTTCATCCTCTTCTTATGGCCAGACCCCATCTTCTTCTGGTTTAGGTAAGTGCAGTGTTTCTTCCAGTCTTTTTTCTCCGGGGGGGGGGGGGCACTTGAAATTTTCGGGGGGGAGGGGGGCGGTAAACTTTCTTCGGGGGGGGGGGGGGGGGCGGACACTGTTAAAAGTATATATTTTCTATATAAATTATATAAATTTCATTTCGTTCGGGGGGGGGGGGGCGGTAAAATTTTCTCAGGTGGGCTTCGCCCCCCCCCCCCCCCCCCCCCCGAATAGATGCCTGAGAGTAAGTCTGGGTAAGTGTACAAGATGTCTGTAGAACTGCTTACATTTGGGGCTACAAATTCCAGAAAGACACTTGCCCGAATACCGTTTGCCCGATGGCCGTTTTCCTGAATGAACACTTGCCCGAATGCGACAAATGCCCGAATGGACACTTGCCCAAATGCGACAAACGCCCGAAAGGACACTTGCTCGAAATTAAAAAATATGACATTTTCTATATTGAAATGTGTGGTCTATGGGAAGTAACAATGTTTTTGTTTTGGCTGCCATAAAAAGTTTAGAGTTAAACTCCTTTATTCGTTGTCTTATATATTTAAAAATAAAGCTCTATTAAATTGATTATAACAGAAAATAGCTGTGTTGATGTAGTTTAAAAAGCTCAAAGTTTGAATAAATTGTTTGCCCTTATTAATTTTTTTGTTGATTTCTTAATAAAACAATCAACATTTTAGGTGAAAGGGAGTAAAAATGTTTGTGTTGCTTTAAATAACGCCTTAGATTAAAACATGCTTTTTTTAAAACGTTTCTTTTATTACCTTCAGAAATTATAAATTCTCTGGTTAAAGGAAAAAAATACTTTAAGTCAAAAAAATATGTAAAAATTTTAAAATAATTTTTCGATTTTTTTTTTGTGGTCAAAGGGACGTAACAATGTTTTTATTTTTTATTTTTTAAAGTAGGTGAGAGTTCTAAACTTTTTGTAAACCGTTTATTTTTTTATGGTCAAAGGGACATAACAATGTTTTTAATTTTTAAAGCTTTAAAATGGTGAGAGTTCAAACCCTTTATGTAAATTTAATTATTAATCTTTAGGTGTGCAAAGTTAACTGATATTTAGTTTAGATGGATAAAACATTTTTTTAAATGTTTAAATTATATAAAAATGGAACTTAATTTCAATCTATAATTAAATTTTCTAACGGTTAAGGAGTGCAACTCTGTACTAACTCACGAATACAATTGTTTTTCTTTGTTATTTCCCTTAGACCGAAAAAAATAACTTTTTGCGGTATAAAAAAACTCTTTCAGTTTGTGAACAGTCGCATTTTATTTTATTTTGTGACAACAGTTGCTATAGTTTTTGATATGTTACAAGCTGAAAAGTTGTTTTTGTTTTTAAAAGTTAACGTCCCTATGAGGTTTTTTTTACTTTCTCGTATATACGAAGTATAGAGAAAGTATTGTAATCGTGCAAAAAAAAAAAAAAATCGAGATTTTTACAAATCTCGACGTTTTACACCTCACTGATACGGAAAAACATAATTTTGCAATCTTGTCCGTATGGCTGTGTGTGTGTGTGTCTGTGTGTCTGTGTGTCCGTGTGTAAACACGATTACTTGAGTACCGTTACAGCTAGGTTGATGAAATTTCATATATAAGTATTTTATCAAAATCGTAGATCCGTATCAACTTTTGAGCGATTTTCGATAACCGGAAGTGGTACTTTTCTTCTTTGAATTTTTCAAAAGCCTATAACTTGAGTACTATTTCAGATAGATACATGAAATTTCACATGTAAGTAAAAGATCTAATTCTCTACCTTCTGTTAAATTTTGAGTAATTTCCGTTGACTGGAAGAAGTAATTTACGCTACTTTCGATTTCTCAAAAAACTAATGTAAATTTTAGAAGTACTAATAATATTGCGCACTATTATGCGCTTTTTTATTTGGCGT